>NC_143198.1:12442500-12690000 GCF_051530095.1 Phoenix dactylifera
CCTAGTCATACTAGGATCATAATTGATTTTAATCCAATTTGACTCAAGCCAAATCTGATTTGGTTGGGGCAAATTAGACATTTTCATCAAACCAATTTTGGTGTCAATTACGGTTTTACCAACTTCAAATCATATTTGAATTTGGTCAAGCCCAATCTCTATTACTCAATCAAATTGAGTCTAATCAGTGATCTAATCACCAATTAACTTCTCCAAGCAACAATTGCTTAGGGCAATCAGTCAATCACATTGACTATTTTACCTCTAGACGATTCTCAATCGTCAATCAGCCATTTGATCAATCCAGAAACTTCTAAGCGTGTGACCTCACAGGTTCGAACCTAAGCCGGTAGTACAAGAACACTTCCTGCACTAATCGAAGTAACCATCTAGCAATGGGACCCGACGACCGGATAGGCCGAATAGATGCAAAGCAACATTCTGGAACCTATGGACTATGGTTACTGCATAATTCATCCTCTTGACCAGAAAATGCCCAGGATGGGTTTAGAGTCTGTCTACCCTGAAACGATCCATCCGGAAATATGTTTCAATTCAATAAGTCAAGTGATAGTGATTTGACTTTCCCTGGCCAGGGTACTACTTAATTGAAAACACAAGGCATTCACCCTTATTTCTAAGGGAGGTCAATCCCATCTTGATCTGCAACTGACTACCACAAGTACTTGACTGGACCCAGAAACCTTTCGTCGCTGGATTAGAAATTCAGGTAGTCCGGCACCAAAGTACAGTGAGTTGCTTGCAAGCCACCGGTTGCAATCTCAGGTCTAAAGGATACATATACCCATATCCACTCGGAACAACTCTTGACAAGAGAGAGTCCGTCAATTGGTCACGTTCAGTGAACGTACACTACCATTCACCTGTATACCATACTAGTATCTCTATACTCTTTGGTTTGGAAGACAACCAACAAATATGATACACAATGACCTACGCCCGATAATACTATCGTCCTATTAATAGTATATCATACGGTCATGAACATTTAAGGACCTGTGTGACAAAATCATATTTCATTACATAAAGCAGTCCTAAGGACTTCATCACATCGGAGTTTGTGAAGATGTTCTGGTGATGAATAAATACCATGTTATTTATAATTGATTCAAATACATTTACAATCAACAATTGATTGGATTTAGGACATAATTTCCAACAACTCCCACTTGAACTAAAGCCAATCAGTACAGTATCGTATACCCATCTTCAAGTAATGATGGTCAAACTCCTTTACACTGAGGGCCTTAGTGAAGGGGTCGGCTAAGTTATCCTTCCCGTCAATCTTTTGAAGATCAACGTCACCTCGTTCTACTATCTCACGAACCAGGTGATATCTGTGCAGAATGTGCTTGGTGCGCTAGTGAGCTCTTGGTTCCTTGGCCTGAGCGATGGCACCAGTGCTATCCGAATAGACAAGGACTGGTCCACTAAGGGAGGGTGCAACTCCGAGCTCAGCAATGAACTTCCGCAGCCACACAGCTTCCTTTGCCGCATCCGATGCCGCAATGTACTCCGCCTCGCACACAGAGTCCGCTATAGTAGTCTGCTTGGAACTCTTCCAACAGACAGCCCCACCATACAGGGTAAAAACATAACTAGACACAGACTTGCTATCATCACGGTCTGATTGAAAACTTGAATCGGTATAACCGACAAGTCTCAACTCAGTATCTCCATAAACAAGCCACTTATCCTTAGTATTTCTCAAATACTTGAGGATAGTCTTTACAACTTTCCAGTGGCTTTCTCCTTTAGAAAGAGTAATTCCATGACCTATCGGAAGATAGCCTTTCTTGGAATTTTCCATGCTGAAACGTTTCAGCACAGTATTTATGTACATGGATTGGGACAGACCGAGCAACCTCCTAGATCTATCTCTATAGATCTTCATCCCAAGGATGTAGGATGCTTCTCCCAAATCCTTCATGGAGAATTGTGATGAAAGCCATATTTTTACTCCCTGTAGTGCAGCAATGTCATTCCCTATTAGGAGAATATCATCCACATACAGTACAAGAAATAAGACTACCGTACCATTAGCCCATTTGTATATGCAAGGTTCCTCTTCGTTCTTAACGAAGCCATAAGTTTTGATAACCCTGTCAAAACGAATGTTCCAACTCCGAGATGCCTGCTTTAGTCCATATATGGACTTTTGCAGCCTACACACCTTAGACTCATCTGCAGAAATAAAACCTTCAGGCTGTATCATATACACCTGTTCCTCTAAATCTCCATTTAGAAAAGCGGTTTTAACATCCATCTGCCAGATCTCAAAGTCCAGATGGGCCGCAATCGCAAGCATGATCCGAATGGATTTCAGCATTGCCACAGGCGAAAACGTTTCGTCATAGTCAATACCATAACGCTGACGAAATCCCTGGGCAACCAGACGAGCTTTATAGGTTTCCACCTTTCCGTCTGCGCCTCTTTTCCGTTTGAAAATCCACTTACACCCTATGGGTTTAAATCCTTCGGGTGGGTCAACCAATGTCCATATATCATTGACCTTCATGGACTCCATTTCAGATTCCATGGCTCCAAGCCATTTATCAGAGTCAGACCTTTGCATAGCATCCATATAGGTGACGGGATCCTCATCGTTCTCATCGAGACCAATGGGATCATCGTCCCGGACAAGAAAACCATAGTATCTATCCGGTTGATGCGGTACTCTACCGGATCGCCTAACGGGTGCAACCTTAATGGGTTCTGAGTTTGATCCAATCAAATCAGACTCTAACGGTTCAGTTCTAGTTGTCTGATCCTCTACCTGTTGAACTTCATCAAGCTCAACCTTAGAGCTGTTCGTTCTTTCACCAAGAAATTTCTTCTCCAAGAAGACAGCTCTATTGCTGACGAACAACCTTTGTTCATTAACCTGGTAGAAATAATACCCTTTGGTTTCTTTTGGGTAGCCGACAAAAAGACATTCTTCCGACCTAGCTTCCAGTTTATCTGCTTTCAAACGACGGACGTAGGCTGGAGACCCCCAAACTTTAAGGTGAGAGAGTACAGGCTTTTGACCGGTCCATATCTCATATGGAGTTTTAGTCACAGATTTACTGGGAACTCTATTAAGAATATAACAAGCGGTCTCAAGTGCATAACCCCAAAATGATAAGGGCAAAACTGTAAACCCCATCATGGATCGGACCATGTCCAACAGAGTCCGATTCCTCCTTTCAGACACACCATTATGCTGCGGTGTTCCGGGAGGGGTCCACTGAGAGAGAATCCCATTCTCCTCCAGATATGTCAAGAAATCACTGGAGAGGTATTCACCACCTCGATCAGATCGAAGTATCTTAATACACTGTCCAGTTTGTTTCTCTACTTCATTACGGTATAATTTGAACATTTCAAATGATTCATACTTGTGTTTCATAAGAAACACATACCCATACCGAGATAGGTCGTCGGTAAATATAATGAAATAGCTGTATCCACCTCTTGCACTAGTGCTCATAGGTCCACATACATCCGAATGTACAAGACCTAATACAGCACCAGCTCGTATACCTTTTCCAGTAAAAGGCGACTTGGTCATTTTTCCAAGAAGACAAGACTCACAGGTAGGTAATGATTCACAATCATTAATATTTAAAATATCCAGTGAGGCCAACCTGTTGATCCTGTTCTTGTTAATATGACCTAGCCTACAATGCCAAAGGTAGATATCAGAGACATCATCAGATCTAGGGCGTTTACTTGTAGTGTACATTACACTAACAGGTTGTGACAATACATAAATGCCATTGTTTAATCGTCCATTGATTACTGTAACACCATTCATAATGATATCACAATAATCCTTCTTTATACAAATTTCATAACCGTTTAAGGCCAAATGACCAACGGAAATGACATTCATTAAGAAACTAGGACAATAGTGACATTCACCAAGGGCAATTATGTGAGAATTTGAAACAATTTGAATATTACCTAATGCAAGAACTGGAACAGTTCTTCCATCTCCAACATTTAGGAATTTCTCATTGTTACCGAAATTCTCAATGACTTACAGTCCTTTCAACGTATTACAGATATTAAAAGGACTTCCGGTATCCAATACCCAAGTCATCATATCACATACAGAGAAATTATAAGGTGTTATCATATAACCACCTTGACCAGCAACTCTTTGCTGATTTCTCTCATTAGCACTCGAGTTAGCCTGATTCTTAATCAAAGGTCTAGTCGGCTCATCACTATCCAATAGTGATAGGGGGAACTTATAAGAGGACATTTCTGCATAAAGGATAAAACCATGGCCTTATTAGTAAATGAATCAATTAATCTAAAGACATGGATTTTAGTCTAAAGATCCTTCCACTATTTTATACGAATCAGGAGCCTCTACCTCTAATCCGAAGAATTACTCTTAATTCTTTAGTGGGCACTAGAATCCAATAGGCTATACCTGGGCCCGACTTTGGTCGGTATCAATCCAAATACACCTAAAGGTAGGTTCATAACAAATTGCTTCAACTAAACAACTTCTAGTGATCATTCTGCCCCAGGAAGCACTTCAGCAGGCGTATATCGACACTACTAAAAGTCCCGGTCAGGTCCAACCATTAACATGTAGCAATCAATGCAAACTATCTAATAGATGGTCAAGCCCGACTTTGGCCGGTATCCAACCGGACCACCCATTCCAATAGTTGCAACCGACTGATCATTATTGTATGACAATTCCAATGGCCGATACGCACCAGTGCGCGCACGCGCCTCCAATGTATATAGACGTATTGGACTCATTATCACACAACTAATGGGAGGCTATGACGTGGTCATCTCCATTAACCATATCATTTTATGGACCTAATAATTTAGAGGATTTTTATAATAAAAAGCTGACTCAATCCAAATCCTCCCACTGACTTCATAAGTCAGGTATCATAGGAAATAGATTCAAGTCAGCGCACCTAAATCAGTCCAACTGATTTTCTTACAGGCATGGGTCAATTAGAGTCAATCAGAGATTTGATCAAAAGAGATTCACCAAGATGGCCAGGTAAGTGAGATCAGCGGAAGGGTATGCCATTAACTTGACTGGACCGAAACCCAGCAAGTAGCTCCCAATTAAAAACCTACTGATTACAGTTGCCTTTGACACCAGCTGGTTTATCAATTTCAATTCGATCAATATCATAACTCAAGCTCAACCACGAAGCCTAAATCAACATCCATTTGGTCTAATCAAAGACATGGACTTGATCAACTACAACTATTGCAAAGATCAAGAGCAATCTTGACCCAATCTAAGAAACAACTTTAATTAGATTAGATCAACTACTCTACCAAGTTTGATTTCAACCATTGAGTCCAAATCATTTGGATTTGATTTAGCTAACCCATTACCCCATGAATTATGCAATGTCTTAGACATTCAAATCACATTTAAAGTCTAGGATCTATATCATTACTCAATTCATAATTAAGTATATTACATTATTCATGTCTTATCTTTGTTTTGCATGCTCCGTAACTTTAAATCGTTAAAACACTTTTAAGATTCAAGTTAATCATGCAAACAAACATGTTCATTCATCATATGAATAACATAATGAAATAATATAATTAGTTTACATCATATGTAAAAGATCACATCTTGCATAGATATTTGATATTACAAAGAACCTGGACGGGCTCTGATACCACTGATGGTGTGCGTGCAGAGGGCTAAGCATGAATTTCAGAAAATTTTTATGCGGAAAGAACGGGTTAAACATTTTAACCAAAAACATGCTTGATATTTTAGATATTTTAACTCTGGTACCAGTCGAAGACAGTCTTCAACTGCACATCACATGTGGCGCAGGCTCAGTCCCAATACATAGGGTGACACCCGCGCGTGCCTATCAAAGCACTCATCATATGAGCCCCCGGGTGGAGAGCCACGCTTCGTCACACGAACACGCGTGAGAGTTTCCGAGAATCGGATAGTCTCCACTAATCCTTTGCTTTGACACCATATATCACAAAGCCCTCAGATCCCGAGGATTGTGTAATTCAAATCAATATGCATAAATCACAATTTCTTGTGATTTGAAGATTGAGATCATATCTCAACCATAAAAGAGATCAGATCTCTTACCTTTAGAAGGGGGTTCCTTCAAGGATGCTTCGCAGCTGCACAAGCGTCCGGCCTCGATGACTCGTCCACGCGAAGCTCCGGAATGATCAGCTTCCCGGGGAGTGCTAGCTCGCAGGGAGGCAGAAGGTTGGCTGAAAGGGAGAAGGAAGAAGATGGACCTTCACAGCTCAAGAACTCCTTCTTGGGCTTTCACCTTCAGAACTACTCTCTCCTCTCACTCTCTTTCTCTGGTGCTCTCCATGTGTTAGGAAGAAGGAAGAGGGGTGGCCTATTTATAGGCCAAGAAGAAGGTGAGGTGTCCCTATGAGGTGTCCTGTGAGGTGTCCTGCCAGGACACATGTCACACATGCAAGGAAGAGAGATGTCCTGCTCAGCCACGTGTCACGCATGCAAAGGGGTGAGGTGGCCGGGATGTGGGTCCCACATACAGTATGTGGGTCCCACCTAGGCAGGACGTGGGTCCCACATACAGTATGTGGGTCCCACATAGGGAAGGAAGTCCTAGTCATACTAGGATCATAATTGATTTTAATCCAATTTGACTCAAGCCAAATCTGATTTGGTTGGGGCAAATTAGACATTTTCATCAAACCAATTTTGGTGTCAATTACGGTTTTACCAACTTCAAATCATATTTGAATTTGGTCAAGCCCAATCTCTATTACTCAATCAAATTGAGTCTAATCAGTGATCTAATCACCAATTAACTTCTCCAAGCAACAATTGCTTAGGGCAATCAGTCAATCACATTGACTATTTTACCTCTAGACGATTCTCAATCGTCAATCAGCCATTTGATCAATCCAGAAACTTCTAAGCGTGTGACCTCACAGGTTCGAACCTAAGCCGGTAGTACAAGAACACTTCCTGCACTAATCGAAGTAACCATCTAGCAATGGGACCCGACGACCGGATAGGCCGAATAGATGCAAAGCAACATTCTGGAACCTATGGACTATGGTTACTGCATAATTCATCCTCTTGACCAGAAAATGCCCAGGATGGGTTTAGAGTCTGTCTACCTTGAAACGATCCATCCGGAAATATGTTTCAATTCAATAAGTCAAGTGATAGTGATTTGACTTTCCCTGGCCAGGGTACTACTTAATTGAAAACACAAGGCATTCACCCTTATTTCTAAGGGAGGTCAATCCCATCTTGATCTGCAACTGACTACCACAAGTACTTGACTGGACCCAGAAACCTTTCGTCGCTGGATTAGAAATTCAGGTAGTCCGGCACCAAGTACAGTGAGTTGCTTGCAAGCCACCGGTTGCAATCTCAGGTCTAAAGGATACATATACCCATATCCACTCGGAACAACTCTTGACAAGAGAGAGTCCGTCAATTGGTCACGTTCAGTGAACGTACACTACCATTCACCTGTATACCATACTAGTATCTCTATACTCTTTGGTTTGGAAGACAACCAACAAATATGATACACAATGACCTACGCCCGATAATACTATCGTCCTATTAATAGTATATCATACGGTCATGAACATTTAAGGACCTGTGTGACAAAATCATATTTCATTACACAAAGCAGTCCTAAGGACTTCATCACATCGGAGTTTGTGAAGATGTTCTGGTGATGAATAAATACCATGTTATTTATAATTGATTCAAATACATTTACAATCAACAATTGATTGGATTTAGGACATAATTTCCAACACCCTCGGCCTACAACGCTATCCTCGGACGACCCGGACTGAACGCCCTTCGCGCGGTGGTCTCTACGTACCACTTGTTCATGCGGTTCCCCACGGCGACCGGGATTGGAGAGGTCCGAGGTGACCAACCGACCGCAAGGCAATGTTTCCTAGCAATTCTCAAAGGGAAGAAGCCCGTAGAAGCCTTAAGCGTCGAGTCCCTCGACGCCAGAGACGAGGTGGCCTTGCGGCACGGGGAGCCGGCCGAAGGTGTGATCGAAGTTCCCCTCGAGGAAGGTCGCCCGGACCGGACGGTCCGGGTCGGCACCAATCTCGACCCGGGAGCTCGGGCTCGGTTGGTGGAATTCCTCCGAGCCAACGCCGATGTATTTGCCTGGTCGGCGGTCGATGTACCTGGGATCGACCCGAAGGTCATTTCTCACGCCCTCAACGTCGACCCAACCCACCGACCAGTAAAGCAGAAGAAGAGACACTGTGCCCCGGATCGGATCCGAGTGGTCGACCAGGAGGTAGACAAGCTCTTGGAGGCAGGATTCATAAGGGAGGTCAGCTACCCCGAATGGCTGGCAAATGTCGTACTTGTCCGAAAGGCGAGCGGGAAGTGGAGGATGTGCGTCGACTACACCGACCTGAACAAGGCGTGTCCCAAGGATAGCTTTCCGCTTTTGCGGATAGACCAACTGGTCGACGCGACTTCCGGGTATCAGCTGCTGTCTTTCATGGACGCCTTCTCCGGCTACAACCAGATAATGATGGCTCCACAGGACGAGGAGAAAACTGCCTTTATAACAGACCGGGGGCTGTACTGTTACAAGGTAATGCCCTTCGGTCTGAAGAATGCTGGCGCCACTTACCAGCGCCTCGTCAACAAAATCTTCAAAGAGCAAATCGGTCGGAACATGGAGGTGTACGTGGACGATATGCTGGTGAAGAGCCGCCGTGCAGACCAGCACATCGCGGATCTGGAGGAGACTTTCGCCACCTTGCGGAAGTTTCGCATGAAGCTGAACCCAGCGAAGTGCGCCTTTGGCGCTTCGGCCGGGAGGTTCCTCGGATTCATTGTCAACCAGCGGGGGATCGAAGCCAACCCGGACAAAATCAAGGCCATCCAAGATATGTCCCCTCCGACCAAAGTGAAGGAGGTTCAGGAGCTCGCTGGGAGGGTCGCCGCGCTCGGACGATTTGTGGCAAAATCGGCCGAACGCTGCCAACCTTTCTTCAAGGTGTTGAAACGCCCAAAAGACTTCCTCTGGACGGCCGAATGTCAAGCAGCATTCGACCAGCTCAAGGAATACTTGGCGTCTCCTCCCCTGCTGTCCAAGCCGCAAGAAGGGGAGATGCTCTACCTCTATCTGGCGGTCTCCCCAACCGCAGTCAGTGCGGTACTGGTTCGGGAAGAGGCAAAGCTCCAGAAGCCTGTGTACTACATCAGCCGGGTCCTACGGGATGCCGAGACGCGGTATACGAAGGCTGAAAAGATCGCCTTCGCGCTGCTGACCGCGACCAGGAGGCTTCGCCCCTATTTCCAGGCCCATTCTGTCACCCTCTTGACTGATCAACCGCTGCGGCAGATCCTCAGCAATCCTGAGAATGCGGGACGGCTGGTGAAGTGGGCAGTAGAACTTGGTGAGTTCGACATCCGCTACCAGCCCCGACCCGCCATCAAGGCCCAGGTGCTCGCGGATTTCCTCGCTGAGTGCACGGTGCAGGAGGCGGAACCTAGGTCGCCGGAAACACCCAGCCTCGACCTCCCGATTTGGACGCTTCACATCGATGGGTCGTCGAACCCCGAAGGTGGAGGGGCCGGGCTGGTCCTTACCAATCCTGATGGAGTGATAGCCGAGTATGCCTTGAGGTTCGGATTTCCAGTGACCAACAACGAGGCGGAGTACGAGGCCCTAGTCATGGGACTCAAACTCACCAAGGAGCTCGGCATCCGGCGCCTGAAGGTCTTCACCGACTCCCAGCTGGTGGTCGGGCAGGTCCGTGGGGAGTTCGAGGCCCGGAACCCGACCATGCAGAATTACGTCTGGAAGGTGCAAGCACTCATTCCCGACCTCGGCAGTGTCGACATCCAGCAGGTCCCAAGAAGTGAAAATGCCAGGGCCGACAGGTTGTCCCGCTTAGTGGGCGCAGACGCGCACAACTTGTCGAGGGCGATCTACCTGGAGACCCTGGATGCCCCGAGCATCGGCGAGGCTGGAGCGGTGATGGCGATTGATCCGGAGCCGTCTTGGATGGACCCGCTTGTCGCCTACCTCACCGAAGGGATCCTCCCTGAAGACGAAGATCAAGCTCGGCGACTTGTTATGAAGTCCGCCCACTACGTACTCTATGAAGGGAGGCTGTATCGGACCTCGTTCACCGCCCCCCTCTTAAAGTGCCTCCGCCCCTCGGAAGCGGCCTACGTCCTCGGCGAAGTCCACGAAGGCGTTTGCGGATCACACTTGGGGGCTAGGTCCTTGGCGCACAAGATCATGAGGCAAGGCTATTATTGGCCTACCTTGTTGGAGGACTCAAAGGATCATGTACGGAAATGCGACGCCTGCCAGCGCCACGCCAACGTCCGGAGAGTCCCTTCTGTCCCCTTGGCACCAATCACTGCACCCTGGCCCTTCGCCCAGTGGGGAATGGATATCCTCGGACCATTCTCCGTCGCTTCAGCTCAGCGGAAGTTTTTGATTGTTGCAATCGAATACTTCACCAAGTGGGTGGAGGCAGAGCCGCTGGCCACTATCACGGAGGCGCAAGTCCGGAAGTTCGTGAAGAAGAACATCATTGTTCGATTTGGGGTACCTCGGGTCCTCATCTCGGATAATGGTCGACAGTTCGACAACAAGTATTTTCGTGACTTCTGCGAGGAGTTCGGGATCGAGCATCGGTTCACATCTGTGTCGCATCCCCAAACCAACGGCGAGGCCGAGGTCACAAATCGGACAATCCTCCAAGGAATAAAAGCGCGAATCGGTCGGACGGGGCAAGCTTGGGTCGAAGAACTCGAGAATGTCCTTTGGGCGTATCGGACCACGCATCGGACCCCTACCGGGGAGACGCCTTTCAGCCTAACCTATGGCACGGAAGCCGTTGTCCCCGTAGAGCTCGGACTCCCCTCACCTCGGGTGGCCGCGCACCGACCCGAGGCCAATTCGGAGCAACTCCGAGGGAACCTGGATCTCTTGGAAGAAGCGAGGGAAATGGCGCAGGTTCGGATGGCGATGTATCAGCGGAGGGTGGCCCGATATTACAACTCCAAGGTCCGACCGAAGCTTTTCAGAATCGGAGATCTGGTGCTAAGGCGAGCTAAAGCATCTCAACCTGCGGAAGGTGGGAAGCTAGCGCCAAATTGGGAAGGTCCGTATAGGGTTCGCTGGGTAAACCGACCTGGCTCCTACCAGTTGGAGGCCCTAGATGGTCGAGAAATTCCAAGGAGCTGGAATTCCGCTAACCTGCGGATGTATTACCAGTAGAACGACAATGCCAGAAAGACAGTTCAAAAATGTATAACACTTTTCATTTCAATAATTTCTGGTTACAATGGCGTGCTCGTGTGATTACAAGGAATTCCCAGAGGGGAATTAGGGTGTAAAGAAAGTAAAGAAGAGGTGGAGACTCCGAGGAGCTGAAGATCTGGGATCCCGAAACCTCCATCCGAAGCGGCTGCAATCCCGCCGGAAGTGGGTGCTTCCAACCGGAGGCGCCATCGGCGTCTCACGAAAAAGACGAAGAGCCGGCGCGGATGAAGAAGAAGTGGACGAAGGAGAAGTCCACACTGCTCCTACCCAGAGGCGCCATCCACGCCTCACGAAAAAGACGAGGAGCCGCCACAGAAGAAGCTCCCGCTGCCTCCAGGGGAACGCCACCTCCAAGGGATATTCCGGTCCTCCCCAGTGTTAGGGGAGAGAAGGAATACAAGGGAGAAGAGCATATGGAGGCGCGGTCCCGAATCAAGCGTCTGGTGCGGAGCTCAATCGGGAGGCTGAACTTCAAGGAGGGGAGACGTGATCCCGGATGAAACGCCTAGAGCGGAGTTCCGCCGGGGAGAACCTCCTTGTTGATCCCAGATGAAACGGCTAATTGGCGGAAGTCGCGAAGGGCACGCCTCCCGTTCCTTCGATAGGGGTCTCTCAACCATGCGCCGGAGAGGAGGCCCACGATCCATGGCAATCTGAACAGCTCCGGCTTGGCAGGCTCCATCGCACCTGCACCTATATTTATAGCCAAACTGCGGCCCCCCGATCGTTCCGATGCGGGTGGCTCCAATAAATGCGGGCGCATTGAATCCGGAGCCGATCCGGCTCTCGAGGCGTATCTTCCTGCGATTTCCTAAGCGTTATTCTCCTTAATCGCATTCTCTGTGCAGGACACTCCGGGTGACCTGTACCCCTAGGTCCACGTATCTCCGCTCGCGCCCAGGCCGCATCCGCCTCGAAGAACGCGCGTATCGCGGCCGCTTAACTGACACTCCTCGCAAGTAGCAACTGGCGATCCGATTTCCCAGGTAACCCCTCAATTAGCATTTAATGCCCATCTGGTGTTCCCCAGGCAACGCTTGGAGAGGAGGAGAAACACGATCGCAGCTGGCCACGGAGAAATTCCGTCGGGCGGCAAGCGACAGGCGCACGACCAGCGAGCGGAATTTCCCGAGGCTCGGCCCTCGGATGCCAGGCTAACCCGATGATCATCCCGGGAGCAGACTAGCCTGAAGCCCCGACCGGTCGCCTCGGCTTGCGCCAGCCTTGGCCGACCAACGAGCGGAATTTTCCGAGGCTCGGCCCTCGGATGCCAGGCTAACCCGATGATCATCCCGAGAGCAGACTAGCCTGAAGCCCCGACCGGTCGCCTCGGCTTGCGCCAGCCTTGGCCGACCAACGAGCGGAATTTCCTGAGGCCTGACAACCCTCAGATGCCAGGCTAACCCGATGATCATCCCGGGAGCAGACTAGCCTGAAGCCCCGACCGGTCGCCTCGGCTTGCGCCAGCCTTGGCCGACCAACGAGCGGAATTTCTCGAGGCTCGGCCCTCGGATGCCAGGCTAACCCGATGATCATCCCGGGAGCAGACTAGCCTGAAGCCCCGACCGGTCGCCTCGGCTTGCGCCAGCCTTGGCCGACCAACGAGCGGAATTTCCTGAGGCCTAACCCTCGGATGCCTGGCTTAGCGCCGGAAGAAGTTCCTGAGGCCTAACCCTCGGATGCCTGGCCTAGCGCCGGAAGAAGTTCCTGAGGCCTAACCCTCGGATGCCTGGCTTAGCGCCGGAAGAAGTTCCTGAGGCCTAACCCTCGGATGCCTGGCGTAGCGCCGGAAGAAGTTCCTGAGGCCTAACCCTCGAATGCCTGGCCTAGTGCCGGAAGAAGTTCCTGAGGCCTAACCCTCGGATGCCTGGCCTAGCGCCGGAAGAAGTTCCTGAGGCCTAACCCCTCGGATGCCTGGCCTAGCGCCGGAAGAAGTTCCTGAGGCCTAACCCTCGGATGCCTGGCGTAGCGCCGGAAGAATTCCCTGAGGCCTAACCCTCGGATGCCTGGCCTAGCGCCAGAAGAATTTCCTGAGGCCTAACCCTCGGATGCCTGGCTTAGCGCCGGAAGAAGTTCCTGAGGCCTAACCCTCGGATGCCTAGCTTAGCGCCGGAAGAATTCCCTGAGGCCTAACCCTCAGATACCTGGCCTAGCGCTAGAAGAATTTCAAGAGTCGGGAGTCAGCGAAACGCTACCAAGAGTTAAAAAGAAGAAGGACGAAAGTGAAATGAAGAAACTCTATTTGCATTAACTTTCATTGTTTCAGGGCCGAGACCCATACAACTTGGCAAAACGCCAACACACAAAGAAAAGTACAGAGGGTCAGCTTGGAGGAACCCCCGGGTCGGGAACGCCCGGCACGTCCGCAAGGGGTAGGGAGACGGTTGGAGAATCAGCAGGCAATGGCGCCGAAGGGGAGTCGAGAAGGGAGATCCCACTCAGGTCAATTTCGGGGTACTTAGCCGACACCCTTGCCAGACCTTCCTCGAAGCCTAAGATAAAGGAGTCGGACCCCGCGTCCGACATGTCACGGACGAACTCGTCAGACTGACGATAGGCCTGTACCGCCTCCGACATATCACGAGTGAACTCGGCGGACTGACGATAAGCCTGTACCGCCTGACGCCCGATCTCCGCACTCTTCTCGGCCAGCGCCGCCTCTGCCCGCTCCATAATCTGAGCTTTCGCCTCCAAGACCTTCGCCACAATCCGGTCATCCGCCTCGGAGGAGACCCTCAGCAGATCAGCCTGAGCCTCCTTGTGCTTCGCCTCGGCAGCAATGCGAGCAGCCTCAGCCTCCTCCAGGCGCGAATGAAGCTCCTGGTCGCTCGCGCGGGACTTCTCCAAGGCCGACTCCAATTCGCCCAGCTTGGCTTCAAGAGACCGGGTTCGGTTGCGGGCGTTGTCGGCTGACCGCTGGGCCTTCTCCCACCTCTCCCAGTAGTCGGCAGCCTTCCGGGACTGCTTCTCGGCCCGCTCCTCCGCCTTCTTGATCTCGCCCTCGAGACCCGAGGCGACCTTGAGTTGCTCCTGAGCCTCCAACAGTTGCTTCTCGAGGGTGACGAAGCCGAGTGCCCGCTCTTCGGCCACTTGGAGCCTCATCTCGAGGTCCCTGGTCGTCCTCCCCGCCGCAGCCTGACCTCCCTCCTCTACTGCCTTCAGTTGGCTCTCGACCCTCGCCAGAAGCCTCGCCTGTTCCTCGTAGCACTCCTCCAGGCGGATCATGTACTGGGCGAGCTAAGAGATAGGAAAAACGAGGGCGTCAGGCGGGGATCAACAGAGCCTATAAATGATGAAAGCGACCAAAAGAACACTCACCGACATGAGACAGACGCAGCTGGCAGCCCCAACGTCAGGGACTCTCATCTCCCGAACCCGCCTGCGGTCCTTCTCCAGCAGCACCGTCTCGATGAGGTTTCGGGCGCCGGCGAAAGTGAAGGCCGACCCCGACTTCTCCCCGGAGTCGGACGGTGGTTCTGCAGCCTTACCCTTACCCATCGCTTGGAGAAGAGTCATGCTGACCATGCTCGGGGCGGGGACCGCCCCTGGAATTGACAGGGTCCCGCTCGGCCGGGGCCTCGGCGCGTCCCTCCTCGTATCATCCGGAGCCGACCGAGTCGAAGGCTGGGCTGGGGACCGATCACGTCCGACCCGTCCATCTCGGGCGCGCCCGGGTGATGCCTCCGGAGAAACGGTAGTCTCGGCATCGGAGGGCTGATACAGCGTCAACTGCCGGTCCGCGCCCGCGGCGTCCCCCTGATCGGTGGGTCCGGACCCGTCTGTCGGCGTCGGAGTCGCCTATCGGCGGGACTTCTTCGCCGGAGGGGCCCCGCTCGGAGGAGCTCGTTTCTTCCTCCGGACCGCTTCCAGTAGGGACGTCCTACCGACAGCCGTTGCCTTGTCCGACCGCATGATGTCGTCGATCTCTGCAAAAAGGACGAGATGGTCGGAGGCTGAGAAACTGAAGGAAAGAAGAAACGAAATAGGAGAAAAGAGCTAAAAAAGAAATGGTGGCGGGCTCATGGTCAGCGGGGACCGAGCTCAGACCGACGTTCACCAAGGTATCCTCGGAAATAAGGCGAGCCACCGGGGGGAGCCGGCCCTCGGCAACCAACCCCTTCAAGACGGCGACGCCATCGGATTCCTCCCTCGACAACCTTGATAGGCCAATCGGGGACTTCATCGGCGTCTCCCAGGTAGCCCTGATTCCCCAAGAGGGATCTGCGTCAATGAAAAAGAAGCGCCCCTTCCAGCCGTGAATGGAGGTAGGAGCCTCCTTGACGAGGCCGCACCCTCGCCGCGCCGCAAAGCACCACCACCCTTTGTCCTGGGGGTGGCCGCTCAGGCCGTAGCATTCCCAAAAGACATTCAGGGTGGCGGGAACCTCGTGCATGCGGCAGAGAACCTGAAAGGCCGTCAGGGCGCGCCATGAGTTCGGCACCAGTTGCGTCGGCGTTAAACCCCGAAGCACCTGAACGACTAAGTCCGAGGGGGGAAAGCGAAACCCGGCCTGAAGAATGCCCTCATTGATGGCGACCTTCCCTGGAGGAGGATGGGACATCCTCTCCTCAGGCCCCGGGAGCGTAACATTGCAGGCCTCGGAAAGGTGGTATCGAGCCACGAACCTATCTAGGTCTTCAGCGACCAGCTCCGACTTAATGCGGTCTGCTCTCACTTCGCCCATCCCTAATGGCCAGTGAATCTACGGTCAGGACGGGGTCAAGAAGGGGGAAAGGACCGGAACGACTGGAGTACCCTAATACAAAAGGAGAAAGTATGGAGAGCCTTAAATTGAAGAATGGGGCAACTCACTGGAAGAAAAGGAAGAACGGCTCCGAGAGCGTCAAAGGAGGAGCAAGCGAACAGTCCGACGGCAATGACGGCAGCGCAAAGGAGAAACTCGGAGATGTCTGTAAAGAGAAAGGCGGACGGAGGAGGGCCCCCGGTTAAATAGGCGGAAAGGTGGGTGACGCCTCGGTGACGCCAGAGGACGCCTGGCCGCCGAAGGGTCGCTCGCGCCCCAAAGGCGAATCGACGCCATTAAGGAAGGATGTCCGCCGAAATCCTCAGACTGCCAGGTCAGCAACAACCGCCATACGCCATAAAGAAGGCGGGGAGCTCGAAGCGCGCGCGCCTCTCCGAGGGATGGCGGCAATCTCGAAGCATCACTCCCTTCACCCGTTCCCCTTCTAGTTCCAGGCTCGGAAGTGGGGGGCTACTGTTACGGGGGAACTTAGCCACCATGCCCCACGTGACCGGCACGCGCGCCCAGGAAGACTACGGCAGCCCCTTGATCCAGCAATCCGACCCCGAGTCGGACATCTTCGGCTCCGCAGCCCGACCCCGAGTCGGCTGCCCCTTGATCCAGCAATCCGACCCCGAGTCGGACATCTTCGGCTCCGCAGCCCGACCCCGAGTCGGCTGCCCCTTGATCCAGCAATCCGACCCCGAGTCGGATATCTTCGGCTCCGCAGCCCGACCCCGAGTCGGCAGCCCCTTGATCCAGCAATCCGACCCCGAGTCGGATATCTTCATCTCCGCAGCCCGATCCCGAGTCGGACATCTATCGACAACGACAGGCTATTCCCCAGAGGCACGCCGCAGCCTCCTGCTCCACTACTCCCTGCAACGGTTGTATCTGGCGCTGCTCCACGATCCCCTGTAACGGCCGTACAAGGCGGAGCTCCACTACGCCCTGTCATGTCCGTACCCAGCGCTGCCCCACGACGCCCTGTAACGGCCGTGTCAGTGGCAGCTCCATCGTGCCCCACGATGACGAACCCCCCGAAAGACCCCCCAGCCTGGTATATATGCGGCTGGGGGGAGAAGGGGGGGTAAGCAAGAACTTCCAGAGCATTCTCCTACTTGCTACTATTATCTCTCCTTCTCCTCCAATCTCCTCTGACTTGATCGTCGGAGGGCCCCCACTACCCCAGTGGTGGTGCGAGGCTTGCTTGCAGGTTTTCCGGTGGAAGGTGGAGCGCAATCAACACCAACCAAGGCAACTCAGACGGAATTCCGTTCACACCGCTGTGCCAATCGTTCTCGGTTTGGACCACCAGCAACAGGGGGCATAAACTTTCCTGGGACAGCGCATCAGCGTGCTTCGATCCACAGGCCATCTTCTCTCTCTTTCTTCATTTTATTATTATATTGTTAAGTTAATTATTTACTAGTTTATGCTTCTTAATTATTATTTTTAAATATTAGAAATATTTAATTTATCAATTATATTTGTGCATCTAGGCTAACATAATTGTCCTTCCATTTTTAGGTAAAATTCCATACTATGCAAATCAATTTTACCCAAGCCGACCAATCACCATTAGTTAGCACCAAGTCCTTCAAGTCAAGTTTTGCGCATCAATAACACCAAAAATATGTGGGATATAGAAACTAAAAGACTAGATTCTACGTTTCATCATCTATATACTTAATTATTCAGGGTGCCTAACCAAGTTACCAAATTTTCCTCCGGGTCGCTCTGTGACTCGTCTTTGCACCAATCCGAGGATCCACATCTCCCTCGGTGTCTAGTGTTATCAAAATAGTTATCCATCCCTGCCGTCCAAAATGTATTAAATAAAACGAACCCATTTCCCCTCCTTGACACCATGCTTGGACGGTTAAGATTGATTGGTAGACACATGTCCATCTGTTTGACGGTGGAGATGCCGAAGAGTTGAGCTGGAGGATTCGATCAAACCACTCCCACATCTGGGAGCGGCCCTGTATGAGAGGAGCGTGCTGAGGGATTCATTTCGCTTTTCCCCAATACCAAGAGGAGAGAGGGAGCGATAGAGAGCGCGGGATGCGAGAGGAGGTCGTAAGCTCGGGGACGGTGGATCCCCTCGCGCTTGCTAGGTCGTCTTCTCCTCCTCCGACTCCAGCCGCGAGGTAACATCAGCTCGTTTCTCTCTGTCTCCTTCTCGGTGGCGTTGCTTTTTGAAGTGACTTTCTTTATTGTTGTGAAATTACTATTTGATCTCTGCTGCGTCTGGCCTCAATCGGGGAGTCTGGCGCCAAGACGTGTTCCATGGCAGGAGATCTCGGTTTTTGGCGTTTTCCCGCTCCAAAACCGTAGAAGTGGAGGTAGCCAGGTCATTTGTAGCTATTGCCGAGCTTTTCGTGTGTTTAGGTGTGATTGGTTTACTTTTTTGAAGAAATTTTAGTTGATGGATTGACAAGCCCTAGTTTGATTAATTTGAGCTAGGATGTGTGAGGCTTAATGGGAACTGATTAAAAATTTGCGTGATACTTGAGATATTAACTGTAAAAAGTTTATTTTTTCTGGTAGTTACGGTTAATTTGGATGGGGGAATCAGGGAGCAAGCATGTAGGATCTATGCTGGTGGTGTATAGGGGCTTCTACGGTTTAATTGGAGTTTAATCAGATAAATTGATGTTTTTTTTTATTGGAGATGTCAATACGATTTTACAGTGAAAAGCTTCTTTGATGGAAATGCTGGATTTTAGGGCTTTCTTTATTTAGATTAAATGCATTTCTTATGAGAGCTCTTTCCATGGAATGAGGTTTCTAAAGTGATATATGTAGTGAAAGCATTGTTATAGCTAGAATCTGATATATCAACTAATCAGTATTGATTTTGTTTGTGCGTGTAAGTTCCTAATGTCTGCTGCAAAAAATTTAGGTTATGCTGCAAAGCATTCGATTTCTAGTGGCTGACTTGACAGGGGTGGTTCCATACAAAGTTACCAATGAGTTTAATGCCTTGTTCTCCTCGTCTTGATATTTTTATGTTGAGGGGCTCCTAAAGCTGTCTCTGCTTGCGTTAGTTTTTAGCTGATACTTCTTGTCCTCTCTCTTTGTCTCTTTTCCTCTCTCTCTCTCTCTCTAAGTTGCGTTCTCTTAATAAATGTAGGTTTGAGCTTGCCCCATCTCTCTCTCTCTCAAAAGGAAAAAAGATAAATTTTGTATCCTGCTATGATATACATTAGGTGATAAAAATAGCTTATAGATCTGCTCTAACTTATCAATGGTTCACCTATCATATGAAGCTGCAAAAGTGATCATCTTTTTTTTTTTTATGTTGCTGCATCAAAGTACCAGCTATTTTGTGCCCATTCCATGTGACCTTTATTTGTGGAAATCTTAGTGCAGATTCCAAGCTAACGTAAGGCTAAACTAGCATGGTTACCAGGAAGGCTTAAGATTTCCTCTTTAACATAAACAGTCTGATGACGTATAAAGTGATGGATGGTAAGCTATGAATAATATGGCCCCACTGAAGCTTCTTTGACTATGTGTGGGAAGGTTTGAGAACTCATTTTGTTAGGAGTTCTGGTTTTGCCATTTTTGCTCCAAGCTTTGGAGATTTAGTATAAAAAGAGGGGAAGATTAAAGAATGAATATTTGAAGAAAAATAAAAGAAGGCACTAAAATTTTGCACAAACTTTTTGGGCATCTTGTGTTATGCTTTTTATTTGTGTAGTTTTGGTAGTTTTAGGCTGAAATTGATACTGTGTATATATATATATATATATATATATATATATATATATAAATCATAATGTATGCTGTGTCTAAGTGAAAATCATAAAGTGAACTTTACTTGATTGCAAATTCATTGTGTCAGGCAATTGTGAATATTTAGATGCCTAGTGTATCAAAGTCTTTGTCTTCATCAATTTTCTATGAACTTTTGAACATCTAGAAATTGGGCAGATCTTTCTAATATTTTTTAAGTGAAACAATGAACATGTGTGGCTATAGAACAATTATTTTGTTTATACAAGAAACAAGATGCTATTTTTTTAGATGATGATGTCTTGCATTTGGTTGTTTACATTAATCTTTATAACATGCTGTATAAGGGGCATCTTTTGAGGCCTCAATCTGTCAAGGGGTTTTGATATTTTTGGTTGGTTTTGGCCAAAAAACTGGCCGATGCCACTTGATATTCGACAAAGGGGGTTCTTGCATATTGGCAAGCTGAAACCAATCTATTTTAGCTGAAACTTCAAGCTTTGATGTGGGGGATTAGTGCTTATTAACTTGTTGAAATAAATCAATAAAACAGTTCTTATTTCTCTCCTGTCTATGCAATGTCCATAGCTCTAGAGCTCAATTTTCATTTCTTATTTGTATATAAACGAACCTTTACTCATCTGTCTTTAATTAAATTAACTCGATATTTCTTTTGGAAAATCAGGGATACTATTGTTGCATGTGGTAAGAGATGTTAAAATGTGTTCTTGATCGTTGAAGGAATGTTATCATGTGCTTTTTTGGAGTTTACACGCCCTTGATGACGAGGTTAATTTCTAAGAACAGGATGGCAAGATATTTGGTATGAAGGAATTAGCTTGAGAAGAAATTTAGACTTTATTTCCAGATCAGCACTTGGGATAAGTTTAAACAGAGAATATCAAAAAGAGTTGAAAGAGGGCTATTTTTAGGTTTATAAGGTTAGTGAAGGTCTAAGTGGTGGAGTTCATGAATACTTCTTTCTGCTTATTGTCAGACTTGTATTCATACTTGCAATAAATTAGAAACTGTGGAATGTAGTATGCTTCATACTTCAGATGTATTTTGGTTGGATGTTTTAAGCTCGGATGTAACATTACTTATGGCTTGAAATGTAGGCGAAAAAGAAAAAAAAAGTTTGAAAGTGAAACAGGAAAGAGAACAATAAAGGGAAAAGTATTATAAATGTGGTAGTAGAAAAAAGGTGAAAAGTGTAGCTGAATATCACTTCTTCAGACACAAAATAATTAATGTATCTAGTGAGGCTAGCCTGTCTGTTTATGGCAAAATTATGCTGAACAGTTAAATATCTACGTCCTTGCCGTTTAACAATCTTGACATAGTAAAATTGAGCTGTCAAATACATCATGTAATAGTTCCAGTTTATAAGTGAGGTAAAGAGAAGTCTGTGTGTGTGCCCCTTCTTAAAATTGAAGCCTGTTTCTTCTTTGCTGTAAAAGACAAACAAAAATACCCGCTATTGAGCTTTTGGGTCCATTTTGAATCTGAATGGTACTAATAAAGCCAGGACCTAGATTAAAACCTCCATAGTGGTGGTGGCATCGAATCTGTGCAGGTGGACTGTTCCAATGTCTGGAGCAATAAGATTCCTTGTGTTGGTTTAGTAATTGCATTCTAGTTCTCATCTTGTGTTGGCTGGGAGTGTGAGGATTCCTGATTATTCGTTTCCATTGCCTTCTGGACATGTTTCATGCTTGTTGGTTGTATTGTGGAATGGTTTATTGTTTATAGAGTAATATATAAGGACTAATGCAGATTGTAGAGCCAGGATGAAGCCATATGAAGTAGAAGCTACAGATAAGGGATCTTATGTCATTTACCAAAATAACTTAACAAACTAGAGGAATCCATTTTCCTTTAGGAATCAAAATTGAAATATTGATTCAGTATTAATTTGTGTAAAAGCTGCAACTTCATTAGAAAGGATAATCTAGTCTAAAAAGGATATTTCTAGCATTTTCCAAATGAAAATGTTGGATTAGAGGATTCACCTTAAAAATTTAATTGAATTTACTTTTGTTAATCCTGCATAATTTCATATTAGAAGGTACTAATTTTACTGCTTGTCCAAATTGCTCTCTTGGGGCACCATATTAACCCAGGAGAGTTGTTTACTCATCCTTATGGATTCTAATTTAATATTAGGTTACTTGAATTAAAGCTTTGACATGTTGACTGAAACGTAGTATTAAGCAACCTAGCAGTCCACTACAATGAGACATTTTTCTTGACTCACCTTAGTATACAAATGGGACTTCTAAGTAAAGTTAGATGACACATTTCCAAGGGGACTTGGGCATTCTATCTGACCTTTAACCGAAATATCTGATCTTTTGGTTGACCTGAAACCTGACTCCTTGAATACTGACAAAATGTGTAGTCGACTTAAGGAAGGATCTTTGTTCCCTGTCAAGAGAGGAATAGTTCAATATACAATCGTTCTTCTAATATTAGTAATTCCCACTCTTATCAGGCTACTTTGCTTCTTTTCTCTGTCCTTTGTGATACTGGAAGGAGAACTGTTATCATGCAATAAAGGTTACTAGTTTCTAGATGTACTGTCTTTCCATTTGAATTATATTTTCTGGATACATGATCTATGACACTATTCTTCTTGCTCACACTAAGCATGATACTATTTATGCCTCAGCTCTGCTGGAGCATCCTCAGCTGCTGCTCCAGCCAATATAGCCAGCATAGATTGGCATGGTAGTGCACATGGTTCCAAAGTAGGTCCTTTGTCCTGTATTGGTCCCCAGCCCCTTCGGACTTCTTTGAGCACAAATGCTGGCGGAATTGCTCTGGGCTCCTCACAACCTTCATGCAGACCATGGGAAAGGGGAGATCTTCTTCGGCGTCTCTCCACATTTAATACTTCAAATTGGTTTGCAAAACCAAAGGTTAGTGCCAATATTGGCCTGATTTTTCAAGCATGCTTTAAATTTATGTATGTAATCTGTAATTTCCTTTGTGACTTTCCTTTTCTTAATCCATGTATTGATGAGGACTATTTTGATGTGAATTTTGTATTTCTTAATAGTTTTATATTGGATAGTGTCAAATGGATGAACACTTGCTTGCAATGATGCCTGGACACTACTTGAAGAACAAGTTTTCTGATATATGATTATGCATGGGTACATGCTTGATGATGTGGTTGTATGCAAATAAAGATGTATGCAACTGATATTTAAATGGAAACATATCTTTTGAACCAATGGTAGACCTTTATTTATATACACACTCATGTATACACATGCATGTGCACTTTTGTCTTCAAATATGATATGTTTGCACATGTCAGCATCTTCAGCTACAGTTTGTGAAACCAGATCCATAGTTTATGTATATTCATGTCAGTGTTCTTGTTATAAGTACATTGTCTTTTCTTGTTTTTCTGTCTTTGAAGGCCTTCATATGTAAAACTTGCAGGCAGCCAGCTCATTGGCTTGCGCCCGAAGAGGTTGGATGAACACTGATATGGACAGAATTGAATGTGAATCATGTGGTGCACAGCTCACATTTACTACACTGGTATCCTGGACACCTTCTGAAGGTATGATTGTACCATGATGCTAAATCTGTATCATAATTTCCCCAGCTGCTTTTACCAGGCTGTGGAAGAAATTTGTGTTTTTCATTTGCTGACCTAGTTAAACAGTTTCTGATCGCAAAGTTGTACTTTGACTAATTTATGAATCAAAATTTTTTAAGGCAGAACAGCTTGTTCAATATCTTCGTTTATTATTGAATAGATATTTAGGATGCAATTTGCTGTCTAATACTGTTGGTGCCTGATCACTTCATAATAGGTGACATTTAGAACTGACCTCTTTATTCTTGCTCGGTTTTAGCATAAAGTTAATCAATTTTCCTCTTTTCCTTCCTTGCCAGCCATTTCGAGCAGCCTTGCCTACTTACTAATGCTGTCTTGTTGTGTTATTTATAGTTAATCATGCTGGGGAAGCATTTGCGGAACAGCTTGATGCAGGCCACAAAGTTACTTGTCCTTGGAGAGGAAATTGCTGTGCTGACAGCTTGGCGCAGTTCCCTCCAAGTCCTCCATCGGCACTTATTGGGGGTTATAAAGATCGGTGTGATGGGCTTTTGCAATTTCACTCCCTTCCTGTAATAGCTTCATCTGCAATTGAGACTATAAGGCTCACAAGGAGCAATCAAATTGATCGTCTTCTATCACAACCACATACATTTTTATCTGGGGAATTAGGCTGTAAAGCTGATAGTACGCCAGGATTAGAAATCTCTCGAGATGAAGCCTTTGGTAGCCATTCTCATGTATGCTGTTCAATCATTTCTTGATGTTTTGCAAGTTGCTATTATCAGTCATTACTTCATTGCTTGATCTCGACTTGCGGCCTTTTAGTTGTTTCAATTTACTTCACTTTCATTTAATTTTGAGTAGGCGCAGAAGCTTGTAAGCTTGTGTGGGTGGGAGCCTAGATGGCTTCCAAATGTTCAAGATTTTGAAGAGAATTCAGCTCAATCTGCTAGAAATGCATGCTGTGTTGGCCCAGCTGAAGATGAACTTCATCATTGTCACTTTCCTCGACTTAATAAGAATGCATTCTCTGTCTCAGCAAAGAAGGATGCTGGAAAGAAGTTGAAGTCTGCTAAAGAATCTTGTCGCAACATGAGGTCTCCATTACTAGATTGCAGCTTATGTGGGGCTACTGTCAGAATCTGGGATTTCTGCACTGTGCTTCGTCCTACACATTTTGGCCCCAATGCCGATACTCCTGATCTGGGCAAAAAAATGGCATTGACATGTGGAGTTAGTGCAGCCAGTGCAATCAATGGATGGGTTGCTGCTGAGGAAATGGAGAAGGGACAAATGGAGGGTCGTGATGAAGCAGCAACAACTGATGAGGGGAAATCACTATCAGATGCTGGTGTGGATTTGAATCTCACGATGGCCGGAGGGTTACCATCCATTCAGTCTGGCATTCCAGCAATATCTGAACATTTTAACGATGGCGGAATGGGGAGAGATCTGATGATTGGGCAGCCTACTGGAAGTGAGGTTGGTGACCATGCAGCTTGATATGAGTCACGGGGTCCAAGCACTAGGAAACGCTGCCTGGAGAGAGGTGGAAGCACAGTTGACAGACCCCAGGACAGGATTCAACAGGCTGACAGTATAGAAGGGACTGTTATTGACCGTGATGGTGATGAAGTTGATGACGGCACACTTGATTCAGATGGCCCCACTAAACGTGCTCGTGGGTTCGATGTCTTTAAAACTTACCATCCATCATGCAGGATAGATTCTTCTGGTGCTGGTCCTAGTCGTAATTTATGCTTTGATATAGATATAGATGTCAATAGAGTTGATTCTTTTAAAGAAGGGAGTGATGTAGCTGTTGGCCTCCCATCCACAAGAGATTCTGCTCGGGCATCCTCTGTTATTGCAATGGATACGATTTATCATAGCCCTGACGAGGATTCTATGGAAAGTGTTGAGAATTATCCTGGAGATGCTGATGCTGTTCAATTTCCCTCTCCAAGCATGCAGAGGAACCTTGACATGAATGATGCATTGGATCTAAATTACAGTAATCAAGCACAGCAAAGCACTTGTGTACAACCTGCTGCTGGAAGTATTGCCAGAGAAATGGGAGGCAGCAGTACAAATGAGGGGGAAGAAATTCTAAATGCAGAAACAGTCACAGCTTATGCTAGGGATAGGTTTAGTTTAGGAATTAGTGGAGGGAGTGTTTGTATGGGTGCGAGTCATGAAGCTGAAATCCATGGAGCTGATTTTTCTGCGCATAGAGCAGATAGTGCTGTTGGTGATGCAGAACCGATCACCGAGAATCTGGGGCAGACTGGTGAATCAGCTCTAGGACCTGGACTAATGGATGAGTTTGTTCCAGAAGAAGCTGGTAGAGAGGATCCTGTTGGTGATAGTCAAGAAATGATGTTTCGATCAGTAGGAAGAGCTGATAGTGGTTCAAAAATTTATGGTTCGACCAAAGCTGGTTCTGTTGAAAGTGGGGAGAAGATTAGCTATACCTTGGGTCAGGATAGCAGTGCTCATCCTTCACTTTCTTGTAATGCAATAATATATTCCAGCTATGAAGCATCCAAAGAGGGGGTAACTCAGACTGGCAAGGCATCTACCACTGATGATTTTGCACTCCTGGGATCAGATTATGTTCCTGAAAATGGGACAGGTATCTTCATCTGCCATTTTGTTTCTCCATAGACATTTTGAACTTTCTTAAACTATCATGTAGGGATATTCTTAACATGTCTACTTAGATTGATATTAAGTAATATTTACTTGGATTGATGTCATAAGCAAGTTCCAGATGTTCAACTTGGATCAATATTATAAGCAAGTTCCAGCATGTGGATATCAGGACAAACACGTACATGTATGGGCACATTTAGTTGGGGAAGAAAACATTTGAGATTTAACAGGAATTCCAAAAGGTTTGGAAGGACAGTTTATAAAACTAAGATTGATTAGGGATAAATATTGGAGGTGCTAAGCAATTCGGCTCTACTGTTTTGCAGTAATATGCCATTAGACTGTTTGCCTTCAAATAATGTTTTGTTTAAAAAACTAATGACAATTTCTTTTAGAAAAATGACATTTCAATGGTCTCAATTCCCTCTTTTTGATATAATTAGATACGGTCAAATCTCCACAGTTCCTTGACTGTTTATCCTAGTTTGCATTGATTGGATTTATCACTTTTAACCATCATCAAAGGTGCATGATTGACCTCTTGTCTCTGAACCATATCATGTATGTGTTTGATGTTTATTTTCTTTTTCCCTTTTCCCATGTGGAGAGGGCTCTACTGGTCATTTCGTTAATGTGTGCCCTTGGTGTCTTCGTCTGCTATTCTGTGTTTGTAATTTCCCAAGTATTCAACAAAGGATCTGGGTTACATGTTGGTGTTATTATATTTGTATTGCCACTTGGTGTTATCATAATCATAAACCTTAATCACGAAAGACTTGCCTTATCTTCTCTCTGTTGTCATCTTGAATTCAAGCTTGATTTTCTAAGTGGAGGAATTGTTTCAAGTCATAGACACAAAAACATCACTGTTTTTGTGTGACTCAGGAATTACCTTAAGATTGGCTATAAACGAGTTGTGGCTAATGCTAGAAGAACTCTCATAGATACTCTTGTTTAGCTGCAGAGAGTTTAGTTCTCTATATCATATAAGAAATATCTACAAATTTTTATATGTATTATAAATGCATTCATTAGATTTTTGTTTGGATACTCTTAAGTCAATTAAGGTGGCGCTTGCATGTGAAGTCGTCTTGGGGCTTTCCATCATATCTACTTTTTACATCTTGCAAGAATGTGTATGCCTTTTTTTAGATGTGCTGGTCCAATCGTTTTTTCTTGGTTAGTTGTCACCATTTTTATGCATAATAATTGACTTTCTCCTCTGATCATAGTGCTTGCAAATATCCTGCTATTCGTTTGGTAGGAACAGCAAATGGAGAAAATGATTATGAAGCAGGGGCTGGTGAATTTGATCCAATTAAGTATCACAACAGATATTGTCCTTGGGTAAATGGAAATGTTGCAGCTGCTGGTTGTGAAAGTGACAGTGGTTCAAGTTCCAGCAGTACTCTAGCTCTTTGTGGTTGGCAGCTTACACTGGATGCCCTGGATACTTTTCAATCCCTTGGGCATGTTCCTAATCAAACAATGCAGTCTGAATCTGCAGCATCTCTGTATAAGGTAAATTTTGACTATCCGTTTGGTTGTTGTTCGCTGAAAGACTTTATATTTTAATGATCTGTTGGTTTTGCAACCATTTGTTAAATTTTTTAAATTGAACCATGGTGATTCTTTCATTTTACTACTTTAGTTTATAAAATGCATGTATGCAACAAACTTGGAGAACACTTTCTTGCTTGTCAAGTTGATGTTAGGAAACACTTGCTGTTACTTTTTTCCACTTTTATTTAACGTGTCTGTTCATACTGTATGGTACATACTGCTGTTTCATGCACATCAATCTCCTGGTCCCTGGGTCCATCTTGGTTTTATATGAACTGATAAGGACCTTTCTTGCTTTTTTCTTGGCAGTTTGAGCTTACTTTGGCCTTTTTTAAGGTATATAATCTGCTTTTGGAGGCCTAATCTTAGGATCAAACATATTGTTGATGCAAAATGATTGATCTACACAAGGTCCGCCCAACTGGTACCGAGACTTATACCAGTCAACGGACCGGTCGGTATGGTATCAGTTCTATATGGTACTAAACCGGTACTGTACCGACACACGGTATGCTTGGGCGTGTTGGTTCCAAACCGGCATGCCCAATTCTTTTTTGAATTTTTTAAGTTTAATTAGTTGGTAATCAATCTTTTTCAACTTTTTTTAATGATTTTAAGTCTAATTTGATATATTTTTGATGTATTTTTGATGTATTTTTAATATTTTTTGATGTTCGTATGATTCCAGTTTAACCTAAAAATGCATCTTCTTGTTTTAAATACAAAACAGAAAATGATTAGTGAGATGTTGCATGCTACAAGAAGTAACATAAAATATCCTAAAATCAACTAGTGAGGTGAAACATATAAAATAATATAATCAATTATATATATTTAAAATACAACATATATAACGATATCTAAAATCTTGTCGAGTGGCATGTACTTTTTGTAGATATCCAGATCATTAGTATAGTCAGGAGATACATCAGCCTATCTTTCTAACCAAGTGGCGGCGTAGTTTTGTATGATCATCCCATAAGGAACACACTCTGGGTTATAAGCACTTTCGGATCTCTCGCTGAAGATCTGGCTTTGAGAGGTGTCTTTTAGCTGATAAAACGACTGTAAAAGGGCCCATCCAAATAAGCCAGCGGCAAAATTCAACCCATAAGATGCTCCGGGTTGCTAGAAAATGCCTTAGATGCACTATACCTATATATGTATTCATATGAGTTATGGGCTATCTGTGGTTGCGAATGATAGAATTCAGTAGACGACTTGGAATCTGATACATTTATAAATCCTACTCCACATGCGAGGTTATTTGCAGCTATATCATGTCCTCCTGAATGACCTAAAAAAGCTTGTCTTCTATATGCAATCATATCATCATGGACTCTATCAGATTGTGCACTGTGGTCCCTATCTTGTGTAGCATGCGTAAACTGGGTCTCACAAGTGAATCGAAGACCATCCTATGACTGTCTCATGAATGATAGTCTTTTTAGCTAGCAGATCCACAACCACTAGAACTGCTGCTCCTAGTCTCTGAATCTGAGTAAACTGGCTCTTCCACACTCTCCATGAGGGTTGTAGGTGCCTTTTGCTTTTTTTTTTTGGTGTTGCTGAGCAGCTATCTGCTTATTCTTCGTGCCACTCGCTGCCTGCTTATCCTTCGTGCCACTCGCTGCCTGCTTATCCTTCGTGCCACTCGCTACCTCCTTATCCTTCGTGCCTCTCTGTTTGGATATGTTGGAAGGATGTATGTCGTCCTCCTGACCGAGTCGATCAGATGGCATAGTGGCTTCATTTAAGCTTCTCTCGATCATATCTTTGAGAGGATGTCTCGGACGAGGAGTCATGTGGTGACCCCGGTGTTGTGGTTGATCAACTAGAAGGATGCGTGGAATATTTCTCTGTCCATTGCCTTGCATTGATCCTAGTCTCGCTGGCTACAAATATGGTCAGTTGTGGAGGCGATTCTCACTCATCAAGCTTCAGCTCTGGCTGGTGGCCCACAAGCCATTCGATCATAAAGTCTCTCCGCTCTTTTTTTTTGGGTGTTTTTCAAGGGTAGAGTCAAGTTCGTTACGATCAGCAAATCAGCTCCGCCTCGTATCGATAGCATTCAGATCACCTCCCCAAGCCTGCCTAACCTAATTGTGTGGGAGCAATCAATCTGACGAATCCGGGGGTCAAGCTACAACATGTGGATCGTCAAAAAGGTCGTTTTCCTGCTTGCAGAAAGCACAATTGACGTGAAAGGGCTTTGCTTGAACGAGGCTTTCAGATTATTTTATTGAATATTCAAATATGAATTTAAATGAGTCTTTTTTCATCGATTCTAATGTTTCCTAAACTATATTGAATCAGGGGTATAGCAGTTAGGACTTTGCTTCTGAAAAGATTCGAATTGTCAAATACATTTTTGTAGGAATGGGATGGTTAGAGTCAATTGCAACGTTGGACCTTTCAAGAGCTCTTTCTTCCTACAAACGATAAATGAGGCTTGAATTCCTTAGGGTTCCATGCAATTCGAGGATATGAGCGCATTGGCTATTTCCGACACTTCAATCGCCATTTTGACACCATTTGTGGGTCATTTTTTTATGTTAGGAAAAAGCCTAACTTCCTTTCTGGTTCACAATCCCTTTCAGATTTGAGGGAAGAAGACGGTGCTATAGAGAATTGGAATACCTTCTTTGTCGTAATAACCACGGGGATGGATGTTGCTCTCAAGTGGAATCAGTTTTAGTTGAATTTACTATCCTCATCATCAACGAAAATACTATTAATTATATTTGTGTACTTTAGCTCCACTTTATTTTGAATGCACTTCAACCTTAACCTCATATTGTAGTGAATATGTACAAGGTCGTTGAGGCATTTTTGTGTCAAATGGTTCCTCTGCTTGTTGTGGATGAGGGCGAAGGTGGACCAGTTGTGCTTATAGCCACTCAAGGAGATTATCCGAAAGGGGATTTGAATAGCTAGCCATTTAAGATTTTTCGCGGACAAACTAAAATGAAACTACCATTCAGCTACAAAAATATTGAAAAAATTACATACAAGATAGTATCATATTATTAATCATTTAACTTCAGATAAATGTCCTACTGATGTGTAATAGATTTGGATTCATACTTTTCTTACAATAGCTGCAAGACTCTAAAGCTATCAGTGCCCTTTCTAAATATTTTAGTCTGTGAAAAAGAACCATGTTGTAATATGTTAATAATTAAAGATATCAGTTAACTTAAAAATATCACTAAGTTAACTTACCTCTTTTAGGCATAGGGCCGCGACTTCTAGATCAGGCTCCATCTTGTAAATCATATTATGCGGAGCCGTCAAATGTTCGTCATCCATATCGATTCCAGCTACAATGTACTGAAACCTCGAATTTAGGTAGTATGCTGCAGATAGAGTTTGTTATTGTCTTAGTAAAATTATACAAGTACAGAAGCAATCTAATTTTTATGTTCTTGCTTACCTGTTAAATGCAAGTTCCTACCTATCTGGTTGTTCCATTGCTGCTCAATGATGTTGATGTACTCCTAGGCATACGTCGGATCTGCCTCTTTGATTTGAATCTTTGTCCTCTCCATCATATGATGCAAGAAGTCCATCAGGGGGTACCTCTCGCTATCCACAATCCGAAGCATTTCATACAATGGTCTGATGGCTTTCACTATCGTAGCAGCCCACTACCAAAATGTCTGTCTCGTCACGAAGTCCTTAACAATGCTCTCTTTAGTGTCGGCCTTGCAAATCTACTTTTTTGTCATTCGGGACCGACAAACATCTGATATAGGGCTGCTTTCATCTCAAGAAGGCTTTCAAGCGTAACGTAGTTGGTAGCAAACCGTGTGACTGCTGGTCTCAAGATCTTTTTTCTATCATATCTCCTCATCAGTGAAATGACTCATGTATGGTTATAAATATATCTGGTGATGGTTTGGGCTATCTCCACCGTCTGCTGCACCCTATGAATCTTTGCGATGTCCATCAAAATGAGGTGCAACACATGGGGTCTAGAAAATATGTGGTCACCGCTCTATCAAGATCTCTCCAATGGCCTTATATTGTGGCTTATTATCAGTGATAACCTGCAAGACATTCTTCTGTCCTACTTGATCAATCATCTCTAATTTGAGGATGTATATGGCGTCGTGCACCTGATCGGAAGCATCAACCGGCTTATGGAAGAAAGTTTTCGTATCACAATATGTCAAGAAATTGACAGTGCTTCGCTAATAGGAACGGTCCAACCATCACACTACTATTAGTCCATATGTGGTCCACTTGCTCTTGTATGAGGCAATCCACTTTTCGAGCTTCTCTTTGTTATTGTCGAGAAGCTCACCGTAGATATTCTTTGGTCCTAGAGGGTCTACACTAGGACCAGCAATCTATATAGAGAAAATGGCAGACCTATAATATGTATTGTTTGCCACATTCGTTGGGACGTAGCTGAAGTGGAACTAGGATCTAATAGCTTGCCACATACCCTTCTTATCCTTCTTTAACATTGTGTTAACCCTCTGCGACTTTGAATCCTGGTGGGACACGTAGATCTAAATCATGGATGGTGATGTTTGCTGAAATCTCCTTGGATGACTTCTTTTTGCTACCAAAATTTTTCAGCATTGTTGCAAAACAGCCATTGCCTTTGCTGACGGCCTCCCTGACTGAGGTCCTCCTGACTTTGGATCTACCTTGCTGCTTGCAGAGCCGGAGTTTGACTTGTAGTATGAGGGCCTAAATCAAGGTATGCTGAACCGGTACCGGTAGGCATACCAGTCGCCTACCGGATCGGGTCAGATGGTATCGAATCAGTCTGCATAACACATCGCGCGCGCAGCACGTTGTGAATTGGTGCGAACCGACCAGTTCGCTCCGGTATGCATCTAGTACCGGCCGGTTTTGGCTCGGTACTGCTGGAGGGCCGGAACCGTGCACGGTCAGAGACCAGACCGGTTCAGTACGGGCCGGTTCAACATTTTTTGGCCCAAATCGAGCCCTATGCTTGGCCACTTCATCCTGTTGTCACTGATTATCTAGACTGTCGCCTGAATGGCAGCATGGATCTGTGCCTCGTCATCTGAAGCGGATGCCTCCTTTAACTTTCTAGAGTGAGAAAGGTGGCTCTGCCACTTAGCGATCCATCTCTGCCTTCTTCTTGGCAACTTTCTCCTTTACTGCTTTGAAATCAGCGAAGTGCTTTATCAGCTGTCGAACCTCTTGTGGGCATTTTCGGTACATAGATACGTCGGGGTAACTAGTAGCTAAGTGCTGCTTCAATTTGCCTACCCCTCCTTCCTTGAACTCTTTATTGCACGAGTTACACTTCTAATGGTGTCGACTCGAGAGCATTTGCCCATGATCCTAACCAATGTCATGCTCTGGCTCTTTTTTTTTTTTGTTCCATTTTTGTAGGTTTATCAAGTATGCTAGTTTATCAATTTTTTTAAAATAGCAAAATTTTGTTATGATGAAGATAATATTTTTTAATCAGAAAATACATCTGATTTTTCTAATACATAATACTAATTTTCATATTTATTTATTTATAATAATTTTTAAATTAAAAAATATGCTTAAATATTATAAATTTAGGAAAATATGTTTTTTATTTCAAAAAATACTTTTGAAATATGTATTATGTACTACTAATTTTTTATAATTTTTGGCATTAATTATATACTTTTAATTATTTTTTTAAAAAAATATTTTTTAAATATAATATTTTAAAATTTTAATTTCAGCTGAGATCTATGTTGAATTCAACAATGGATTGTATATATATTTTTTTAGGTCTGTGAGCATACATCACAGACTACTTATTTCTCTTTTTCAAATTTAGGCCTAGGCCACCGTGGGCATGATTGCATCAAAACTTGAATAAATGGACACCAAATTTTGCTAGAGTAGCTTGCATGCTCCTAAATATGCTTCTAATTTTATATTTTTTAAATTTTTATTTTTTTATATTTTTATTTTTTAATTAAAACTATATTTTAAATTTTTAAAAATTATATATAATTCAGAAATTAAAATTTTTTATGTCATCTTGTGGATCATCTATAAATCTACAACATATCATAAAATCAAGCCCAAATCAAAAATTTTGGCATAACTTTTTTCTATTTTTCAAATTTTGAGCTATTTTTTTAGAGCCTCCAAAAATTAGAGAATAAGATAGGAGAGAGGAAGCACATCTTATTTCGGCTTGGATCTTTTTTCAATCGCACTGAATCGGTGTGATTTTGCAAATTGGGAGGAAGGGGGAGCTGTTATAGTGTAAGTGTTACCGAGAAGTAATGTTGGGAAGGCCTCGCCAACCTCTTCTTTTAACAAAAGAAGGAAACAGGGAGGGGGCCTGGTTCCGAATCGGGCCGACTCGTTATGAACCGGATGGCTCGCGTCGAGTTCGAACGGAACCGACCGGTTCCGAATGGTTTCGGCCGGTTCCGACAGGTTTAGGCCGGTTTCGGCTGGTTCAGGGACGGACCCGATGTTATTAAGTGAACCGACCGGGTTCCTGACCGGGTCGGGTCGGCTCGGTATGGGCCGAACCGGACGATTTGGTCTGATTCGGCAGACTTTGGTTCTACATGAATAAAAGTGTGAAAATCGTCTTTCTATCCTTAATGAGGAGGCATCATGCTATTATTAGTTCATATGTGTCATTAATTCATGCATTTATCTACATTTTGGTAAAAATATGTATTTGTCGATTTTTATGTGTTGTTAATGTTAGAAACTATAAAAAAGGATCTGTAACAGAAAAAAATTAATTAAGTGTATATGAATGTCAAGATGGAAAACAACCATTTTAAAAAAAATATTATATTCTATCAAAAAAATATTATATAATGTGTTATTTGTTATCTTTTACTTTATTAATGGGTGACAACTGAAGTTTCATATGAATAAGATTTATTCATTTGGTATATTCATATTTTAATTATTCTTGTGTAGGTTTCTTAAGTATGAAATTTTACATATGTTCATCTTTTTCTAGTCTTACACAGTACCATTCAGTATTTGAAGTATCTTAAATTTATTATTTGTTAATGCATAGCATGGTTTTGTTTCATGGTATATTTACTTAAAATGTTTCTTTACACATGTATGTGATCATTTATGGTGCTAGGATCTCATGGAATTGCTTTTAATATTTTTTTTTTCTGCATAAAACAAACTTTAATCCTGTTAGGAAGAACTTAGAAGTGGTGTAAATTAACAAAATAACTTTCATGTAATGTACCCATGAATGCCAAAGCCATGCCAAGCGTTAGATTGCATGCTTGGGTGGGCCATGTTTCATCATGGCACCATAAACAATATGTATTGTGTCAACCCTAGGAATTCAGTACATTTCTCCTAGCTACATACAAAAAACCTTTTTGAGACATTCGTCTGATTTTCTCCCTGATCATGTGGTCAATGTCTTAGTTGTCAATTTGTGTTTCTTCATGTTGGGAATATCATTTTTTTGTTTCTGTTTTACTGTTAGAGGTATCTGTTTCTTTTTCGAGGTAGTACTATTTCTATGAAGACAAGCTAGTTGGAGTAAGGATTAATTTTACATTTTACTAAAGAAGTATGGATTGGAAACAAGTATTCTGTATAAAAGGATCCTAGATTGGGGAAGGAGCAAAATGAAACAGGTGTAGGTAGTAATATATTCAGTTTGCACCCAAGCACACTGCCTCAGTAGTAAGTATCATACACGATTTATGTTCTGCTTTTTGTGATGCTATAATCACATATCGGCATAATTGATTCCATCATCTTCTTTTTTTTCTTTTACATTATATTTTTGAAGAGCATTTGGTAGTATCCAAATGATTTTTACTCATTACCCTTCATGTGAGCATTTCCATGGGAACAGGATGATCATGCGACTCCAAGCCAGAAACTTTTGACACGCTGTTCTGCAAGTAAAAGCCAGGGAAAACACTGATTGAGACATAACTAAGTATGGTATGTGTATGTATTTTGATTTTCTTTACCTGCAAATTACATGATCAGCTCTTGCTTAGATTGATAAACAAATTAACTTTTTGGAAGATGTTCCCATTTTCATTCTTACAGGTATCCTTTCATTACCCAGTTCTGGTCAGCCAAGTGACTAAAAATAATTATCCCTTATATAGTTAACTGAAGTCATTCTAAGATGTAATTGGTTATAATTTTCTGTATACAAGTCTTAGATTCCTTGGTCAGAAACTTGTATTTTCAAATGTATTTTGCCATGTCTTCTACATTTTTCTTCAATTGTTTGTTATTAATTGTATCATGCGCATCAGGCTGTTTAGTTTTTTGGGGTGAACCACATGCCAAATACCATGCACAGGTTCACATATCCAGAAACACACACTACTAGTGTCATCCAAAATATGGACCCTCTGATCAGATGTATGGTCTCTGTGCTATTTAACGAGCTCTTTAAGCATGCATTATGTGCACAGCTGTTATGGAACTGACTGTGAGGAAGAAATGATGGGTTGGATTACTAACTGCTTATGGTCTAACCAGGTTTGTCAGCTGGGTATCTGCAAGAATTAGGGGCAGAGCATGTGACTGTATGCAGAAGGGGAAGGAAGCACCACATTTTTTTTTAATCTCTATATTCTTTCTTATGCTGAGAGTCAAGACGTGATAAGATGCTTTTTAGAAGGTATTCTTAATGAGACACTCCCTGTATCTTTCCTGGGCCGTGACTAACATACATGGGATTGTGCTCTGAACCAGCTCCATCGAGAGGCCAAGGCCAACAGCTATTCCTTATGTATCCTAAGTTTATCTTGTGGAGACTCTAATGCAGGTCTCTTGTTGTTGCTTCAATTCCAATTTCATTATATGATCAGTTTCTGCGTTTCTGATGTTGCATCCATGTGTATGCTGATGAGTCTACTGGACTATCCCCATGGAGATTATTGGAGTTTTATCAGAGTCTTCGGTGGAAGCCATGGGGATCGGTGTATATATATATATATATATATATATATATATATATATATATATATATATATATATATATATATATATATATATATATATATATATATATATATATATATATATATATATATAGTTTTTCCTTGTCTTCAAAAAAGGGTCATCAGGTGTTGACCTCCTGAAAATGGTGAAAGGTTAGAAAATGTTCTACTTTCAGATCATTAATTAAGCATTAAGAGTTAAAGAGAATGATTGAATAAAAGGTTCAGATTTAATGGTAATGCTATTATTGAAGCATTAAAAAGTGCATTGCCGAATTATAGTATCAGTGCAAGTAAGGCTGTAAATGGGTCGGGTCGATCCGAGACTCGATTCGTGTAGATCCGATTCGATCCGAATTTTAGGATCCGCGGTGTGGGTCGGGTCCTAAAATTGGATCTGAATCATTTTCTGGATCGGGTTTAGGTTTACCGAACGGATCCGATCCGATTCGAATAGATCCGAAGAGAGAAAAAGAGGGGGAAAAGCAAAAGCGAGTTTTTTTTTTTCGTTTTAATATGTGGGTCGTGGCACTATTGATCCTCTCTCGATCTATTACACTGTTGATACCTCTCCTGTCTCGGTAGCTGGCTTTTTATTTTTTCCTTCTGTTTTTTTGTTTCTGTTTTTTTTTAACTTTTGCAGGGAGGAAGTGAGGGAACACTCAACTAAATATGGGTCATGTGCCAGTTCTCTGCAATGGAATTGGATTTTGGAAGAAGGTCTGGGATTTTTTTAGTCCTCGTGAGAGGGGAGCTGGGAGACTAAGTTCCGTCCAATCAGTCTATGGACAAAAAATAGTGTGATATGAAATTTGGCTTGTAGATCGACTTACTTGGTAAGTCAGGGGTCATCTGTTCTGACTGGAGGTCAATTGCAAGTCTTTCAAGTCATGGGTCACCCAGCAGTCCAGCATCTCCTAATTATGATATGACCAAATTAGATTTATCCAAATTCTTTCCCAAAAGCATTAAAAAAAATTGGACCCAACTTGAATCTGAACCCGACCCGACTCGGATCCGACCCGATCCGATCCGGTTGAAGTCAAAAATTAGGATCCGAACAAAAAACCAAGTCGGATCGAGGTCATACAGGATCCGATCCGATCCATTTACACCCCTAAGTGCAAGTATCTGTGCAGTAATTGACGATACTTAAATTGCATTGCCAAAATTTTAGAGCATTATTATTGTAGAGTTGGTAATGTATGTATTAGAGCATTTTAATTCGTAGATGTATCAGAGCTTTCTGAGCTTTGGAGACAATCAAAACATACAAATTTGAACATAAAGAATGCAGTGAAGAGGAACAGTCATTTCATTGATAACCAAGCAATTTACAAAAGATGTTTACATATTAATTCACAATGAAGACCACAAATATGTAAACAAAAGAAAGTTCATTTCATTTGATACAGAACCAGTTACAGGAAGTGGTAATGTTTACATATCAAATGAAGATAATTGTCAAAAGTAAAAGACAAAAGGATGGGAAAAATATTTGAACAAAGGGTTACAAGTCTAGATAGGAGAAGGTATCAGTCTAGAAGGAAAAAAAAAAAAAAGCCCTTAGAGGATGGTCCAGACTAATTGGCCTCCTTGTCCCCTAGAAGTTTGCTGACTTTGGAATCCAGGGTAGAGAGGGATGCAGTCAACTGAGACTTCTCTTCTTTTATCTGCTGCCTTGACCCAAGGAGTTCATTTTCTTGTTGCCTAGCATTTTCTTTAATAACTCCAAGTCTTCTTTGTTGGATGGCAGCAAGTGTTCTTAAACTCTCCAACTCAGTTTTTACTTCTTTTACCATCACAATTAGGTCATAAACTGAATTCCAACAAACTCCTGAGCGAAAGAGTCCTTGCAGTATGTGATCCCCAATAAATTTCAACTGGTCTCTTTCAAGCCTAAGAGACTGAGCAGGCGGCCCTTCTTTTTGTGAACTAGTGCTAGATGTCTTGTGAGAAGGTCCTGCACTAGCTTGCTCAGCTTCAACTAACCTTTCTACCTCTTGTCTTGATTCTTCTTGCCTTTCTTCTCCTTTATGAGTCCATTGGTCATTGACTTTAACAAACCTCATTCTTTTCAATGATTTTTCACCATAGATATTAGTGTGCTTGAGTTCCATTTTAGTCTCTCTTTGAGTACTGATATCATAGCGAATAAAAATAAGGGTTAGGTCCATACCATAAGGGAGTGATGCTCCCTTTCTTCGTCCAAGATCAGTCATATACATCATCATCATGGAAGGAAGGTTCAATGGGTGGCCTAGAAGTAGGGGGTGCATCACTAGAATGTCCCTTTCAGACACATGATCAAATCGGCCTGTTTTTGGAAATAGCATCCGATTGATGATGTGAAGAAGAAGTCTCATTTTAGCATTCAGTTGATTTGCCTTTACTTCTTTCCCTTTGCCGACAGCATCCTTAGATAGAATCAACCTAACCCCTTCATTTCTATCTTCCAACACGTCGATGTCTTCTCCAGTAGTGGGAGCCCTAATTGTATTTCCTAAGATTTCATCCGTGATAAGAATGGGAATGTCCTTAACCTTGGATGAGAACTGACCACTTCCATACCGAGCATTGTAGTAGAATTCTCTTGCAAGGTCTGAATAGGTAGGTAGGTCTAGAGAGCACACATATTTCCAACTCATCTCTTTCAGATTTACTCCAATGTGAAACTCCTCTCCTTTCCAGAAATTGAAAATCTACCTTTCTCTCGGTCGACACTGTTCGGGTTGAGAGTGCTGAGAGTGGAAGGAGTCTTGGAACGGGTGAAGAAGGTGACGGAGCAGGTGAGGACGGAATGGATTTTTGCTGAGACGGTGGAGACTTGTGGGTTTTCTTGTTCTGTCCATCTGTGCCTTGGATCTTCTTTTTGGATGCACGATGGGTTCGTTTCTCTTTAGTCTGGATGTTAAGAGCCATAAGGGATCAGCCGGGACCACACGAGAGTTCTAGGGTTTTGTTTTTGGGAGAGGAGGAAGACGGAAAGTTTTTGAAAGAGAACTTTTTGGAACGACTGAGACATTTTGTAAAATGTTTTGAGAAAGAAGATATCGTTTTGGGAGAAAAAAATAATTCCAGAATACCGGGGGTCGACTCATTTGTTTCATGAGTCGATTCAAGTAAAGCGGGAGTCGACTCCTAACTTGAGTAAGTCGTCCCTTTTACTTGAAAAGAGTTGAACCAGATTTTTTAATGATTTAAACTCTTCCCCTCACTCTATGAGTCGGCTCCTTATTATCATGAGTCGTCTCTTCATCAATTAAGGAATAAAATTTTTCATTTAAAACCTCCGAAAACGATTTAAAAATAGGAATAAAAAGATTCAACCATACCAAGTAATTAGTATAAACGTCCAATCATATGCATTCGAACAATGTTTGCACTTAGATTTAATTAAAAAAGGTCACAAATACATAATTTTCCTCTTATTTCATTAAATCTTTTTTTACTTAGAGGTTTGGTGAAAATGTCAGCAATTTGTTTTTCAGCGTTAACAAATTCAATTGTGATATCTTCTTTTTGAAATAGTCTCTTATGAAATGATGTTTATTTCTATGTGTTTGGATCTAGAGTACTAAATTGGATTCTTGGTTAAGTTTATGGCACTAGTATTATCACATCTTATGGAAATTTTATTTAGTTTGATGCTATAGTCCTCAAGTTATTACTTAATCCACAAAATTTGAGCACAATAATTTCCAGCTACAATGTATTCAACCTCGGTTGTAGACAATGTAACTGAATTTTGTTTCTTGCTAAATCAAGAAATTAAGTTAACTCCAAGGAATTGATAAGTTTCACTAGTACTTTTTCTATCTAATCTACAACTGGCAAAATCAGCATCTGAATAGCCAATTAAGTCAATTGTAGAGTTCTTAGAGTACCATAAACCTAGATTTTGTGTTTCTAACAGATATCTCATGATTCTTTTAACAACAATTAAACGTGATTCTTTAGGATTAGATTGATATCTTGCACACAAACAAATACTGAATATTATATCTGGCCTATTAGCTGTAAGATAAAGTAAAGATCCTATTATGCCTCTATACAGCTTTAAATCAATAGATTTACCTAGCTCATCCTTGTCAATCTTACAAGATGGGGTCATAGGCATACTTAGTAGCTTTGTATTCCCCATGCCAAACTTTTTAGGATTTCTTGTGTACTTACTTTGGCTAATGAAGATGTCCTCTCTTGTTTGTTTAATTTGGAGTCCGAGAAAGAATGTTAGCTCACCCATCATATTCATCTCGAACTCACCCTACATGAGCTTAGCAAAATCTTCACATAAAGCCTCATCAATAGCACCAAAGATAATGTCATCAACATATATTTGAACAATCAAGATATCATAATTCTTTTTTTTGATAAAGAGAGTTTTATCAACATTGCTTCTTAAAAGATTACTTTTCATCAAAAAATTACTTAATCTTTCATACCAGGCTCTGGGTACTTATTTTAAACCGTATAGTGCTTTTTTAAGTTTGTAAACATAATTTGGAAAAGCATGGTTTTCAAATCTAGGTGGTTGTTCTACATAAACTTCTTCAGCAATATAACCATTTAGAAAATCACTCTTTACATCCATTTGAAAAAGTCTAAAGTTTATAAAGCAAACAAATGATAATAACAATCTTATGGCTTCTAATCTTGCTGCAGGTGCAAAGATTTCAACAAAATCTATTCTTTCTTCCCGATTATAGCCTTTAGTAGCTAGTCTAGCTTTGTTTCTTACCACTAATCCTTCTTCATTAAGTTTGTTTCTGAAAACCATTTTATTCCACTTATAATTTTTTTTTTAGATATTTCAACAAGATTCCAAATATTTTTTTTTAAATTGATTTAGTTCATCTTGCATTGCCATTATCCAATTATTATCTTGTTCAACTTTCTTAATATTTTTTGGATTAGTTTGTGAAACAAAGGCAACATGATTAATTATATCCTTAATAGAAGATCTAGTTTTAATACCTTGAAAAAAATCACCAATAATTAAATCTTTAGGGTGATGGGTTACATACCTCCATTCTTTTGGCAGGTCATGCTTACCTTGCTGAATTTGATCTTCTTCTTGATCATTTTTCTTTTCTCTACTACCCTGATCTGCATTTTCTGATGCAGAGTCATTCTTTAGGGTTAAGTACCTAATTTCTTTATCAAGCTTATCTGCATTATCATCAGCATCTACATTCTTTCTTGATGAAAGATCATTAGTCTCATAAAAAATAACATGAATTGATTCTTCCACAACTAGTGTTCTTTTATTGAAAACTCTATATGCTTTGCTTGATAAGGAATATCCTAGAAAAATACCTTCATCAGATTTGGCATCAAATTTTTCTAAGTTATCCTTTTCATTGTTAAGAACATAACATGTACAACTGAAAACATGAAAGTATACAACATTTGGTTTTCTGTTTTTCATGATTTTACAAGAGGTTTTCTTTAAAATAGATTTAATAGTGACCCTATTAATGACATGACAAGCTCTGTTGATAGCTTCAGCCTGGAAATATTTAGGCAAATTACGATCACAAAGCATTGTCCTTGCCATTTTTTCAAGGATTTTATTCTTCCTTTCTACAACAACCCCATTTTATTGTGGTGTTCTTGGTGTAGAAAAATTGTGTTCAATTTTATTTTCTATGCAAAACTTTTCAAAATCTTAGTTTCCAAATTCTGTGCCATGATCACTTCTGATTTTTACAGTTTTCAAGCCTTTTTTATTTAAAATTTTTTGTAAAATTTTGCAAATGCAGAAAATGCTTCATTTTTATATGTCAAGAACAAACTCCATGTAAATTTTAAAAAAATATCCATAATTATAAAACCATAATGTTTATCTCCTAGGCTTGCAGTCCTAGTAGGTCCAAATAGATCCATATGGAGAATTTCCAAAGGCTTAGTGGTGGATTCCACATTTTTAGATTTAAAAGTAGTTTTGGTTTGTTTTCCTAGTTGACATGTATTGCACACTTTATTCTTTTCAAAATTTAACTTAGGTAAGCTAGGTCTTTTCAAATAATTTTTGAAATTAAGTCCATACTAGCATGAGCTAATTTTCGATGTCATAAGCAACTAGTTTTTTTAACCTTGGTGTTCATAGCCATTAGACATTGCATATTTTTTATTATGTATATGATATAAATCTACCATGTACACATTCTCATGCCTATGTTCAGTAAAAATAATGCCACTGTTATGGGGACTAAAAATCAAGCACATAGAGGATTCTGTGGAGTGATTGATTAAAACCCCATTTGATTTTGATGAGCTCAAAGCATTTGAGTATATCTTGTGATTACTAATGAATTCAATTGAGTGTTTCAGTGAAAATCCTGTCCAAGTGTTTCTAGACTTGGTTCATAGTATTTTGGATAAGTTAAGAAGTCTGCATGAACCAATGTCTGAGACTCGAGTCGACTCCCGAGTATCACGAGTCGACTCCAAGCGTATCAAGTTCACTGGCACGAGCTCGAGTCGACTCCAGTTCAGTACGAGTCGACTCCGACTGAGAACAGACAGAAAGACAGAAAGCTTCAACTCAGAAACTGTCAACGAGTCGACTCCCGAAGTGCGCGAGTCGACTCCAATGTTCAACGAGTCGACTCCAGGGTAGTAAGAGTCGACTCCAAGAGAAACACAAAGAAAAGTCAGAGAACGATTTTCGGACTCTGAGATTCGAGTCGACTCCCGCAGTACGCGAGTCGACTCCGAGACTGAGCGACCATCAACAGACAGAAGACCATGTTACTGCCTCTGAGATTCGAGTCGACTCACAGACAGCTCGAGTCGACTCCGAGACAAGCTTCACGTCAAAAGGCAGAAGACCAACTTTCGGAAACTGAGAGCCGAGTCGACTCCAAGACTGGATGAGCCAAAAGACAGAGAATCGGGAGTTCGGGCTCTGAGATTCGAGTCGACTCCCAGGACAGTCGAGTCGACTCGAGTGAACAAAATTCAAATTTGGATCCACGGACTTCAGTGGATGACCCGACTCCAAAATTGCCACGTCAGCTCCAGAAGTTGGCGAGTCGACTCCAGGTCAAGACGAGTCGACTCCCAGTCAAGACGGCAACTTTAATTCAAATTTGGAACAGTTGCCGAGTCGACTCCGGAAAAGCGTGAGTCGACTCCTGCTACAGCCGAGTCGACTCCTGATCGCGCGAGTCGACTCCAACCCACCAACGGTCATATTGCCAGGCTGCGCAGAGTGTGCAGAACGGCCAGAAAAAGCAGAGTAACGGCTAGTTTCCGTGGGGGTTGGCTTAAATAGCCACAGAGGACTGTAGCAAGGCAGAGAATAGACATTCCACTCCAAGCATTCAAGTTTTCAAGCTCTCCAAGTGCTCTTAAACGAAAAAGGGGAGATCTGCATTTACTGCTCCAACAACTTCTTCCCAACAATCAAAGCTTCCTCCTCCTGCATTCAAGTCGACCACTCTTTCAAGAGGAGACCGGAGTTCCAGAAGCCATACCTCTTCACCAGCTTAAAAGCGTTTGAGGGCTTCTAACTCCTTTACGATTATATTGTTTTAAATCTGCTTTTTGAGAAGCTATTTTCTGTTTTCTTCTATCTCTTGTATTTACTTGATTCAATCGGGGGATTGAATCAAGGGGTTTAAGGTTGGTTGGTGAGCCAAGTTAAAACCAACGTGTGTAAGGGTTTGATTGTGAGCCCGGGAAAACAATCGGGATTTGGTTCTAATCGGTGAGTCTGGGAAAACCGACCGAGTTCGTTGTGAGCTCGTAAAACAACAAGTTTGGTTGTGAGCTTGCAAAACAACCGGCTGTAATCCAAGGGGGTTATAGTGAAATTCCCAAGTGAGACTTGGGGAGTGGACGTAGGAGCAAGGGTTAGCTCCGAACCACTATAAAACTTTGTGTTTGTAGTGCATTGTCTCTCATCTTCTTCCCCGGACACTACTCACAGCACTTAGCTTTAATTAAACAACTTGCTATAGTTTTAAATTAATCATCCACAAAGTTTTAAATATTCAAGTTAATTTAAAAACCCAATTCACCCCCCCCCTCTTGGGTTGTCTATCTGGGCAACAAGTGGTATCAGAGCCAAAAACTCTTCCACTCAAGAGTTAAAAGATCAAAATGACAACCCCATTTGGATCTTCTCACATTGAGGGTCAGTCCACCCAAAGACCCCCTTTCTTCAATGGATCTGACTACTCATACTGGAAGGCTAGGATGAGAATATTCATCCAAGCCCAAGACTATGAGATGTGGTCCATTGTAGTAAATGGGCCCTACATCCCATCCATATACGTAGATGGTGTTAAGGTACCTAAACTAGAAATGGACTGGGATGAACATGACATGAGGAAGGCACAATTAAACTCTAAAGCAATGAATGTCTTCTATTGTGCCTTAGACCGTAATGAATTCAATAGGGTCTCTACTTGCAATTCTGCAAAAGAGATTTGGGACAGACTTGAAGTGACCCATGAGGGCACGAATCAAGTGAAAGAGTCCAAAATAAATATTTTGGTTCATAAATATGAACTATTTAAAATGGACTCTAACGAAACAATTACATGCATGTTCACTAGGTTTACTGATATTGTCAATGGCCTAAAAAGCCTTGGCAAGAACTATACTAACAGTGAACTTGTCAGGAAAATCCTTCGGTGTCTACCAAGGTCGTGGGAAGCTAAAGTGACGGCAATCCAAGAAGCTAAAGACTTGAACAAGCTTCCACTTGAAGAGCTCCTTGGATCCCTTATGACGCATGAGCTTATCATGAAACAACACAACGAGGAAGAGTCCTCCCATAAGAAAAAGGTAATAGCTTTAAAATCTACTTCTTCTAACAAGGACTTGTCTTGCAGCAGCAGCAGTGAAGAAGAAGAAGATGAGGAAGATGGTGGTGAGGCTCTTCTTGTGCGCAAGTTCAAGAAATTCATCAACCACAAGAAGTCCTATCATCAAAGGAGAGGCCCCTCAAATTCCTACCGCAAGGACAAAGGTAAGGAAAGGGAAAGTGAGGGGATCGGGTGCTATGAGTGCAAAAAGCCGGAACACATCCGAGCTGAGTGTCCCTTACTAAAGAAGAGCAGCAAGTACAAGAAGAAGAAGAAAGCCCTTGTCACCACCCTATCGGACTCCGACGCATCATCCTCATCATCGGATGAAGAACAAGAAGAGAAGGCCAATTTTTGTTTCATGGCCAACGAAAATGAGGTAACTTCTGATACGCACTATGATTTTTCATTTGATGAACTTTATGATGCGTTTAACGAACTAATGATTGAATATAAGGATGTTAATGTTAAAAACAGGGAACTAAAAGTAACTAACCAAACTTATATCCGTAAGTATGATTCTTTAATTAAGGATAAAGATGCTATTACCAAAGAAAATCTAGAACTTAAGACAAGCAACCAACTCTTAATTAAGAAAACTAATACCTTAACTAAAGATAATGAAAAACTAACTAAGGAACTTTCAGAACTCAAAAACCATAAACAAGTCTTAAACAAGGATCTAACAAAAGAACTAAATGATCTAAAAGTCGAAAATCAAACATTAACTAAAGAACTTAACAAATACAAACCCTTAGTTGAAAAATTCACATATAGTTCTGAAAAGTTAAACATGATACTTAACAGTCAACGAGCCGTATTTAATAAAGCGGGTTTAGGGTATAAACCGAAAAATAAACAAAAACTTCTTAGTAACTTCTTTGTCAAAGCTGGAGAAAATAAAACTAAGAAAATGATCTGTTTTTGTTGTGGAAATATAGGACATAAGGCAAATGCATGTGACTATAGGAAAAGGAAAACTAAAAGAAAGATTAAAAGGGTATGGGTTCCAAAAGGAACCAACTTGACTAACCATGAAGGACCCAAGAAAACTTGGGTACCTAAGATGACATGATTTGCTTGTGTAGGAGTGTCTTGCAGCCAAGGTCAACAAAAATTGCTGGTATTTGGATAGTGGCTGCTCAAGGCACATGACGGGTGATAAAGACCAATTTTTCACCCTTGAAGCTAAGAAGGGAGGTGCTGTGACGTTTGGAGACAACAACCAAGGTCACATCATTGGTATTGGTAAAGTTCAAATCACCCCTTCTACTTTTATAGATAATGTCAGATATGTTGATGGTCTTAAGCATAACTTGTTAAGCATCAGTCAATTATGTGATAAAGGATATGATGTTATGTTTAAACCATCACTATGTATTATAACAAATCCTAATGATAATAGCTTAGTTTTTAAAGGGATTAGACGTGGAAATGTATATGTTGTAGACCTAGAAGATCTTGCAAAACATAACCAATGTCTAGTTGTAAATGAAACTAAAGATAATGATGCTAGTTGGTTATGGCACCGTAAGTTAGGTCATGCAAGCATGGACACAATAACTAAATTAGTTAAAAAAGACTCCGTGATAGGTTTGCCAAAATTAAAATTTGAAAAGAACAAAATATGTGAAGCATGTCAATTTGGCAAACAATCTAGGAACTCCTTTAAATCCATAAAATGTGTCTCTACCTCTAGGTCTCTAGAATTATTACACATGGACCTATTTGGTCCAACTAGAACAACAAGTCTAGGTGGAAATAAATATGGTCTTGTTATAGTAGATGATTACTCTAGGTACACATGGGTCATGTTCCTAGCACATAAGGATCAAGCATTTTCTATGTTTAAAAAATTCCATAAGGAAGTAACAAATGCTAGAGAGTCTTCAGTCATAGCCATTAGAAGTGACCATGGTACCGAATTCGAAAATCAATTATTTGACGAATTTTGTAGTAAAAAGGGGATAACCCATAATTTTTCTGCACCTAGGACACCACAACAAAATGGAGTTGTGGAAAGGAAGAATAGAACTCTAGAGGAAATGGCTAGAATGATGTTATGTGAAAGTAACCTCCCTAAGTACTTTTGGGGAGAAGCCATTAATACTTCTTGCCATATATTAAATAGAGTTTTATTAAGACCCATTATAAAGAAAACACCTTATGAACTGTGGAAAAATAGAAAACCAAAAGTTAACTATTTTCATGTTTTTGGATGTAGGTGTTTTGTACATAATAATGGGAAAGATAATCTAGGGAAATTTGATCCTAAATCTGATGAAGGAATATTCCTAGGTTATTCTACAACTAGTAAAGCCTATAGAATCTTTAATAAAAGAACCCTAGTTATAGAAGAATCTATACATGTTGTTTTTGATGACTCTAGTGACATCTCATCTAGTAAGAAGGTTAATTTTGATGATGATATTGAAATACTTGAAGAAAAGATAGATGAGATGGGATTACAAGATGATAATCAAAAGTTGATTGAAGGAGAATCGTCAAACCAAGAGCCTATAGTGGATCATGGGCTAGCTAAAGCTTGGAGGTATGCTCACGGGCATCCTAAGGAACTAATTCTAGATGATCCATCACAACCGGTTAGGACTAGAGCATCCCTTAGGAATTTGAATAATCATCTAGCTTTTGTTTCACACTTTGAGCCCAAACATATAGAAGAAGCCGAAAATGATGTAAATTGGATAAATGCAATGCAAGAAGAACTAAATCAATTTACTAGAAACAAGGTTTGGGATCTAGTGGAGAGACCTTCTGAATATCCAATTATAGGTACTAAATGGATATATAAAAATAAGCTAGATGAAAATGGAATTGTTATAAGGAATAAGGCTAGACTAGTAGCAAAGGGTTATAATCAAGAAGAAGGCATAGATTTTGATGAAACCTTTGCTCCCGTAGCTAGACTTGAGGCAATTAGACTTCTATTAGCATATGCATGCTCTAAGGACTTCAAACTATATCAAATGGATGTAAAGAGTGCTTTTCTAAATGGGTTTATTAATGAGGAGGTGTATGTAGAACAACCTCCTGATTTTGAAAATCATCAATACCCTAATCATGTGTATAAACTGAACAAAGCACTTTATGGACTAAAACAAGCACCTAGAGCATGGTATGAGAGACTTAGTAAATTCCTATTAGAACATGAATTCTCTAGGGGAAATGTAGATACAACATTATTTCTGAAAAAGAAAAATAAGGATATGTTATTAGTACAGATTTATGTTGATGATATCATTTTCGGTGCTACTAACAATCGCCTCTGCGAGGAATTTGCTGATTTGATGCAGAGTGAGTTTGAGATAAGCATGATGGGAGAGCTGAACTACTTCCTCGGGCTTCAAATCAAACAATCTGAAGGAGGCATCTTCATCAATCAAGCAAAATATATCAAGGAGATGCTCAAGAAGTTTGATATGGAGGGAAACAAGTCAATCAGCACCCCCATGAGCTCATCATGCAAGTTAGACCAAGATGAATCAGGTAAATCTGTAGATCAAAAACTTTATAGAGGTATGATAGGTTCTTTACTGTATCTTACTGCAAGTAGGCCTGATATTATGTTTAGTGTGTGCATGTGTGCTAGATATCAGGCTAATCTTAAAGAATCACACCTAGCTGCAGTTAAGAGAATCTTTAAATACTTAATTGGAACTAAGAACATAGGGCTGTGGTACTCTAAAGAATCTAGCCTAAACTTAATAGGGTACACAGATTCAGACTTCGCTGGATGTAAGCTGGATAGAAAAAGTACCAGCGGGTCCTGTCAATTTCTAGGAGAAAACCTAATCTCATGGTTTAGCAAGAAACAAAACTCGGTTGCATTATCCACTGCAGAAGCTGAATATGTTGCAGCCGGGAGTTGTTGTGCTCAAATCTTATGGATTAAACAACAATTAGAAGATTATGGCATTAAACAAGATAAAATCCCCATTAATTGTGATAACACAAGTGCCATAAATCTCACTAAAAATCCAATTCAACACTCAAGAACTAAACACATTGAGATAAGACATCACTTCATAAGAGATCATGTATTGAATGGTGATGTGTCACTCCAATTTGTGTGTACTGATAATCAATTAGCAGACATTTTTACAAAACCCCTAAGTGAAGAGAGGTTTAGTGTGCTTAGAAGGGGATTAGGAGTGATTGATCCATCCTAGTGGGAGTTTTTCACTAGATTAATTGATTTTGATGATTAGAATGAGGTTAAAATAGAGTTTCTATACAGTGATCATCAAATCAGTCCTTAATTAGCTGATTTTCCCTCATTTGGCACGATTATGGCATGGTTTTTAGGTGCGTGCCAAGGTTAGAGACGACTCGAGTAAGTTTCAGAGCCGGCTCCTAAGGGGGAGTCGACTCGCACATTTGCGGGAGTCGACTCGCAAAGTTGGCAGCTGAGGGGGAGTCGACTCGCACAATGTCGGGAGTCGACACGAAGTCTACATGCGCTAACAGAGAGTCGACTCGCGCATATTCTGGAGTCGACTCGAGGTCGAGTCGACTCGCGACTCAGGGGAGTCGACTCGCAGTCGGGATCTGACTTTTTAACCCAAGGGTTGTCGTTTCGCAAACACTTTTCCTCAAGCCGCCACTGTTCACAAAGCCCTAGAGCCGACTCCTAGGTCATCCCCGATCGTCTCCAAGCCCTTTTCCCGTCGATTCTTCGCCGGACTTTGAGTTTCCGTCCGTTCCTAGGTCATTTTCGGTCCATCCCGAGCTTCCTCTGTCGGTCCTTCACCGTCCTCTAGGTATTTTTCTTCCCGTTTAGGTCAAGATGCCTCGTAAGACCGTCGTTAGGAAGAGGTCCCGTCCCGAGGCCGGTCCCGAGCGGCGCTCTAAGGCGCGGCACGATCCCGCGAGGCAACCACCTCCGGATCGTTCCCCGCCTAGGGTGGTTCTCGTTAGGCCGTTGGCCGGGAAGGCCGTCACCTCCGGGAGGTTTGTCGATTTCGACTATCTCTCCCGGGAGGGGTTCACCATAGGCGATAGGCTTAGAGCCCAGGGCCTAGAGTACTTCCTCACCTTGGATCTTCCCACCTATCCTGGCCTAGTTCAAGAGTTTTACAGTACCGTCCATCGGGGAGATGGAGGTATCGAGGGCACGGTAGTAGGTGTCCCGTTGCGTGTCACAGAGGACCTCATTGCCCATATCCTTCACCTTCCATTAGTAGGGGTGGCTCCCACACACCCTAAGGATAGAGTTGCGGCCCTTACGGTCGTCTTAGGGCATCCACCTCAGTCCCCCCTAGATGAGGTATCTGCTAGCTCACTTCCTATTGAAGTGAGAATCCTTTTGAGCATTCTGTCTAGGTCCATCTTCCCTAAGACAGGGAGATTTGATTTTGTGAATGAGAGGGACTTAGCTATTATGTCTTATATCCTTCAGGACACCCCGATCAACTTCCCAAAGCTCATTTATAGGTATATGTGTGAGCCCCTAGATAGACCTAGCCTCTCACTCCCATACGGGATGTTATTCACTCTTCTTTTTAGGCAGTACGAGATTTCCATTCCTGAGAGGGAACCCTCTCGTGCCTTGCGATGGACTGATCGCTTATGTACGGGGACTATGCACAGGATGGGGTTTCGGAAGAGAGAAGGGATCTGGGTTAGGAAGTCCACTCTCACTGCTCAGACCACCAGACCATCACCCAGTCCTGAGCCAGATTCAGACTACCCAGACCTTCCAGACCATCCAGACCTCCCATCCACTCCTCCTGCTCCTACCACCTCTGCCGGACCTTCCTCCTCAGTTCCACCATCTATGGAGGTCCGTATTGATACAGAGCAGCTCCGGGAGCTGCGGCAGGAGATCGTCCAAGATCTGAAGGACGAGCTGCTTCGGGAGATCCGCGGCTCGGTGCCTGCTCCCTCTTCCGCGCCCACTTCCTCTGCCCTGGTCCCTTCCTTGACAGCCGTGACTGACATGACGGCTCATGTACGGGAAGAGATCTACAATATCCGGAGTTTGGTCCAGGCCCAGTTCCACAGCATGAGTGAGGTCACGAGCTCCACTCGACAGATGCGAGAGGAGATAGGTCGTGACATGCACACCACCACCGAGGGGGCCGAGCGCTTGTCGAATGTACTCATCGACAAGCTGGACGCACTACAGACATCGGTGACTGGGCTTCAGGCGTCGGTGACAGAGCTCTCCACTACACATAGCAGAGCCACCACATCTATTATCACGCAGCTCGGACATGTGACAGATGCAGTCACCCTCCTCATGGAGCAGAGCCGATTGAGAGGAGGAGCACCATCCTCCAGAGGAGGTGCCACATCCTCGAGAGGAGGAGCCACACCCTCCAGAGGAGGAGATGCATCCTCGAGAGGGGGAGCTTCATCCTCGAGGAGGACATAGATGTGTTTGAGTTGTGTTTTGTCTTGCTTTGCTTTACTTATTGTATTCTCACATGTATTCACATTCATATCAATACAATGAGTAGACATTTTATCTTCAATTATGTGCCATTTGATGATTGGTTGTGCCATTGATTGTGTGTGATTACCTCCTTTTTGGTATGATGACAAAAAGGAGGAGAAATATGTATAAAATATGTAAAAAGGGGAGAAATATGAAAAAATATGTAAAAGAAATCAATGGAAATAAATAAAAAGATAAACTCTTAATAACACACACAAATTTGTTCTAAGTGGATTCGGTACCTCGAGGCTCATTATCTCTCTTTTGGGGCTCCTAATGGAGTAATCTCCAGAATCTATTCAAGGGATATTCGGAGATTAGCTGAATCCTACTCAAGAACAAATTGACAGATTTTCCCTCTAAAAAGATAAAATTCAGTTCAAAAACTTCAAAACATTAAAAAAAAATTCAGAGAATCAAAACATAGTTGAATGCATATGTTGAGGGGGAGAATCTGAATTTTAATCAAGCTAAATCATTAATGACATATAAGCCGAACAATTGATTGCATAATATGAAGGCTTATATAATTCCAAATGAAAGGGGGAGCTTTAACTCCGAAATTTAATGTTTCACTCCTTTCAAACTTGGATAAATTAAATTATCAGACATTTGAATTCATTTATGGATTTTACTTCATTGTTTTATGAGCAATTCATTTTACATATACTCAAAGTTTTGTCATCATCAAAAAGGGGGAGATTGTGGAGTGATTGATTAAAACCCCATTTGATTTTGATGAGCTCAAAGCATTTGAGTATATCTTGTGATTACTAATGAATTCAATTGAGTGTTTCAGTGAAAATCCTGTCCAAGTGTTTCTAGACTTGGTTCATAGTATTTTGGATAAGTTAAGAAGTCTGCATGAACCAATGTCTGAGACTCGAGTCGACTCCCGAGTATCACGAGTCGACTCCAAGCGTATCAAGTTCACTGGCACGAGCTCGAGTCGACTCCAGATCAGTACGAGTCGACTCCGACTGAGAACAGACAGAAGGACAGAAAGCTTCAACTCAGAAACTGTCAACGAGTCGACTCCCGAAGTGCGCGAGTCGACTCCAATGTTCAACGAGTCGACTCCAGGGTAGTAAGAGTCGACTCCAAGAGAAACACAAAGAAAAGTCAGAGAACGATTTTCGGACTCTGAGATTCGAGTCGACTCCCGCAGTACGCGAGTCGACTCCGAGACTGAGCGACCATCAACAGACAGAAGACCATGTTACTGCCTCTGAGATTCGAGTCGACTCACAGACAGCTCGAGTCGACTCCGAGACAAGCTTCACGTCAAAAGGCAGAAGACCAACTTTCGGAAACTGAGAGCCGAGTCGACTCCAAGGAAGTTCGAGTCGACTCCAAGACTGGATGAGCCAAAAGACAGAGAATCGGGAGTTCGGGCTCTGAGATTCGAGTCGACTCCCAGGACAGTCGAGTCGACTCGAGTGGACAAAATTCAAATTTGGATCCACGGACTTCAGTGGATGAGCCGACTCCAAAATTGCCACGTCAGCTCCAGAAGTTGGCGAGTCGACTCCAGGTCAAGACGAGTCGACTCCCAGTCAAGACGGCAACTTTAATTCAAATTTGGAACAGTTGCCGAGTCGACTCCGGAAAAGCGTGAGTCGACTCCTGCTACAGCCGAGTCGACTCCTGATCGCGCGAGTCGACTCCAACCCACCAACGGTCATATTGTCAGGCTGCGCAGAGTGTGCAGAACGGCCAGAAAAAGCAGAGTAACGGCTAGTTTCCGTGGGGGTTGGCTTAAATAGCCACAGAGGACTGTAGCAAGGCAGAGAATAGACATTCCACTCCAAGCATTCAAGTTTTGAAGCTCTCCAAGTGCTCTTAAACGAAAAAGGAGAGATCTGCATTTACTGCTCCAACAACTTCTTCCCAACAATCAAAGCTTCCTCCTCCTGCATTCAAGTCGACCACTCTTTCAAGAGGAGACCGGAGTTCCAGAAGCCATACCTCTTCACCAGCTTAAAAGCGTTTGAGGGCTTCTAACTCCTTTACGATTATATTGTTTTAAATCTGCTTTTTGAGAAGCTATTTTCTGTTTTCTTCTATCTCTTGTATTTACTTGATTCAATCGGGGGATTGAATCAAGGGGTTTAAGGTTGGTTGGTGAGCCAAGTTAAAACCAACGTGTGTAAGGGTTTGATTGTGAGCCCGGGAAAACAATCGGAGTTTGGTTCTAGTCGGTGAGCCTGGAAAAACCGACCGAGTTCGTTGTGAGCTCGTAAAACAACAAGTTTGGTTGTGAGCTTGCAAAACAACCGGCTGTAATCCAAGGGAGTTATAGTGAAATTCCCAAGTGAGACTTGGGGAGTGGACGTAGGAGCAAGGGTTAGCTCCGAACCACTATAAAACTTTGTGTTTGTAGTGCATTGTCTCTCATCTTCTTCCCCGGAAACTACTCACAGCACTTAGCTTTAATTAAACAACTTGCTATAGTTTTAAATTAATCATCCACAAAGTTTTAAATATTCAAGTTAATTTAAAAATCCAATTCACCCCCCCCCTCTTGGGTTGTCTATCTGGGCAACAGATTCAAAAGTTACGCTATAATCTTTATCACAAAACTGACTAATACTTAGCAGATTATGTTTTAATCCATTAACTAATAAAATATTTTCAATATAAGAGGATGGAGTAATTCGAATATTACCTATACTAATTATTTTACTTTTGTCATTATCACCAAAAGTAACCAGTCCTCCATTTTTCTTTCTAAGGGTGATGAACTGAATTTCATCCCCTATCATATGTTTAGGGCACACGCTGTCTAAATACCATCTTCTCTTAGATCCTTATGTAGCTAGACACACCTCATCTTCATGTGTCATAAAGCATAGATTTGCAGTTTCTTGTTGTTGCTCTTCTTCTTCTGAGCTTGTTTCATCACTATCACTCCAATTGGCCATCATGGCCTTCTTCTTATGCCTTCTAGAAGCCTTCTTAAGCAGATGTGTTGCCCTAGGTGACAATCCAAGAGGGGGGGGGGGGGGTGAATTGGTTTCTTCTAAATTTTGGTGTTTTAAAAGCTTTCTTAATTAAGTGCGGTGGTTGCTTTCTTAGATTATTTGAATGAGTTAAACTAGAACAACGATGGAAGATAATGCAAGAATAAATGTAACCACAAGCACAATACAAACACAACAATATATAGTGGTTCGATGCTCTCCTTAGCACCTACGTCCACTCCCCAAGCGACCCCTTGGAAATTCACTATAATCTCGCGGATTACAGTTGGATTATTTTCCGGGCTCACAATCCAAAAACCTTTGTTGGTTTTACGGGCTCACCAACGAACCTATACACTTTGGTTTTCCGGGTTCACCAAAAATCTTTGTTGGTTTTATGGGCTCACCAACGAACCTATACACTTTGGTTTTCCGGGTTCACCAAAAACCTTTGTTGGTTTTACGGGCTCACCAACGAACCTTTACAAATAGTTTGATAAACAAAAAGAAAAGTTTCAAACTCTTAAATGAGCAAATGAAATAATATTAACTACAAAGAAGAGTTAGAAAGTATTTATCGCTTTGAAGTGGCTTTGCTCTTCTTTGTCAAGGATGCTTCACTCTTCAAGGGAGGATGGAGCTCTTGATGACTCTTTGAATCTGCTCAACCCCTTTCTTTGATTCTTGAATGAAGCACTTGAATGAAGAAGATTAGGGCACTTTTGTTTTCTTGTGTACTCTTTGATATCTCTTTCAAAAGTTCTTCTATCTGATGAATAGTGCCCCTTTAAATAGCTTCCCACATCCTTTGGACAAGCCCCAATGGTTAGATTTGAAAAACTAGCCGTTACTGACCTTGGGAAGGACAAAAAGTACATCTGCAGAACTAGCCGTTATGCTTCAGCCCGTGTTTGGGTCGGCTCAACCTGTCCTTGGGTCGACCCAACATTCACTTGGGTCGACTCAAACATTCCTTGGGTCGACCCTCTCAGAAAACACAGAAACTTGAGATTTCAGCCTTCCTTCCCATGGGTCGACCCAACCATTCTTTGGGTCGACTCAAAGTTCACTTGGGTCGACTCAACTTCTTCTTGGGTCGACCCTCTCAGTAATTCCAGAGAACCATTTTCTGTCTGCCTTTCTGTCTTGCCTTTGGGTCGACCCTCTCAGGGTTTGGGTCGACTCAAGCTTGGGTCGACTCAACCACTGTTTGGGTCGACCCTCTCAGTAAATCCAGAGAACATATTTCTTTCATATTTTGAGGTTCTTGAAGTTTGGGTCGACTCATGCTTACCTTGGGTCGACCCAACTCACTGTTCATCTGTGCCAATTTTGCATAAGTGTGCCAAATGACTTCTTGATGTGCCGGAGGTCGACCCAATCAACCTTTGGGTCGACTCAATCTACACTTTGCTGCATCTCAAGGTTAGATTCATTCAAATGAACAAAGACATGTATCTATATCAATTCATACAAATATACTGAGAGTAATGAACTTATAAATGAAGTATCAATTTAACTTATAATATACTCTAGATAATTGCTTGTTAATCATCAAAATAACACTATCATCCTCAATCTCCCCCTTTTTGATGATTACAAAATAAAGAGTATAAGCCTATTGATACTTGTCTTTAAAAACAGTTTATAAAAGGGTTTAAATTGCTGAATTTCAGCTTTTCATATATAAGAGTGAAATCTCCCCCTATATTATTTAAATGTTGCCAATTTGACTCTTTGAATTGCTCCCCCTTTCATTTATAATTCATTAGCGATGCAACTTCAAAAATTTGAGATAAAATATGAGTTTCAGGTTATGTATCGGGGTGCGAGAGGTGCGTGCCAAATTCTGAATTTATATGTGCCAAATTCTGAAATTTGATAGAAATTTTTGATTTAATCAATTTCATTGTTACAAATTGCTCCTCCTTAGATGTATAAGCTTTCTTATATGATTTTTAATTTGTTTGCCCAATTATTTCTCTTTTCTTGCATAAATTCTTATTTCTTTTTCTCTACTTCTCCTTTCTTTAACTTTCTTTACTTTTGCTCTTATTATTCTTTCTTTACTTACTCTAAAGATATCTTTACTTCTCCCCTTTTTGTTGCTTTATCTAATCTACACAAAATCTTTACTTCTCACCTAAGATCTTTACTTCTCCTCAAATAAATACTCTTTCTTTACTTCCTAAAATAAATAAATACTCTTTCTTTACTTCTCCCCCTTTTTGTTATCATCAAAAAGATACATGGGAAAGATGCAATAAACAACAAACTTCAAACTTCATTGATCAAAATAGGAACATTTTCATACATTCATGTCCAAAAACAAAAAAAAAACAGATACAATGTTCCTTAATCAAGATTTAAAGATACATGATAAAAGCAAGATACATATGAGAACTAGATATCTAGCCTAGGCTCTAAACATAGATGCTAAGATCAGCCTAGGGAGACTCTAACGGCTGGGATCTAGTCCTCATCCTCCTAGTGTACGTGGCGAGGGGAGGTCGAGCCTGGTGAGACTGTGTCTGGCGTGGAGCACGACGAGCTGGATGACTCTGTGCCGAAATCTCTGACTCAGCAGCCTGTGGCACAGATGGTCCATGGGTCTCTCTCTCTCCGGAGTGCTCCTATCTGCTGCCTCAGATCACTGATCTCAGCAGACATGACATCCAACCGGGCGTCCAATCGGCTCGTCAGCCCGTCAGTGATAGTCCTCGCCTGAGCTGACATGAGCTCAGTCATCCTGTTCCAGAACTCATCCGTATCTGTCGGAGGAACGGATGACGATGGTCCAGCCTCTGAGGGTGCAGTAGGATGATCCATATGCTCCTCATCCTCATCCTCTGGTGCATCTCCCTCTGGCGCCTCACCCTGAATGCCTGCTCCAGTGTGAATCCACTGCCCGTTCACTTTCTCATATCCCATGCGTATAAGTGTCCGTGCAGTGTATATATCAGTATGATGCAGACTCTTGGATGCCTCCTCCTCGAGAGGTAAACCGTGCTGACGGAAAATCAAGGTGAGTATCATACCATAAGGTAGTGATACTCTGTTGCTGCACATTACCTTCCTCATCTGTCTCAGTATCATAGCCGGAAGATTTAGGGGAATCCCCCGAATCATACACTCCATCACAACTAGATCTCGCTCTGTGATGAGATCGAATCTCCCGGTCTTTGGAAATAAAATCCTATTGATCATATTGAGCAGTAATCTCATTTCAGCGGAAAGAGAACTAGCTATTACCTTCGTGGAAAAGTCGAAGTTCTCATTTTCCATGATCAACTGTAGAGCTCTCATTTTGTTTTCTGGCTTTTCCGGAGTGGCTCCTATGCAGGTAGATGAAGTAGCTCACTCAAGCTCTCCTCGGAAACTCGAATTCGAACCCCTCGAACTTCCGAAACAAGCCCTCCCATACCAGTTTTGAGGAAGGCATAGAACTCTTGTACCAATCCGGGGTAGATAACCACATCTAGGGAGCAAAGATACTCCCAACCTTGCCTTTGGATCCATTCCCAAATCCGAAACCCTTCTTGATTGAAGAACTCGGAATGGATCCTTCTCCCCGTTGTAACCGGCCTCCCCGCAAATCTTGCAAGTATTACTGAGGGGGAAGGAGGAGGAGGGCCCTCCGCACGTGCCTCACGTCGTGGAGACACGGGAGATGGCTCGGTAGGTTGCCTTTCCTCCCGTTGGATCCGTGTCACTCTTCCGGATCTCTTGGCTACGGCTCTTTTGGGTCCCATTTCTCTAAGATCTCAAGGAAATCTACTGTTTGGAGATGATTGGAGAAGATTTGAGAGTGGGGAAAAGGTTTTTCCGGAAGAAGACAAAGGGCAAACAGTGCCCTAGAAATGCTCTCGGGTCCCCTTTTAACAGTGGGGTCCCGACGTTGGGTCGACTCAAGATTTTTCTTGGGTCGACTCAACGTTGGGTCGACCCTATTCTGGGTTGGGTCGACCCAAGTGCAGACTTTTTCTTTTCTCTTCCTTTTTGCTTCTAAAAAGTTTTCCTTGCTTCCAGTCCTTATAAACTCTTTATGGGACAATGATACATGAGTAAGGAATCTATGGATAACAAATTTGACTCATGTTTCATGGGATTTTTGAAATTAGAGGAGTGTATCATGAGACTTCTAGCTTCCTTTTATATTTCTTCAATAAAAAGGATCACATATGCCTAATTCCCTCCTTAGCATGCAGAATTTATCTTCACTCAATGGTTTCGTAAATATGTCGGCTAATTGTTTTTCCGTGCATATATGCTCAATACATACATTTCCATTTTGCACATGATCCCTAATAAAATGGTACCTTATTTCTATGTGTTTGGCTTTGGAGTGCTGAACTGGATTTTTAGTAAGATTGATAGCACTAGTATTATCACACTTAATAGGAATATTATCTAGTTTAACTCCATAGTCCTCTAGTTGTTGCTTGAGCCATAATACTTGAGCACAACAACTACCAGCAGCTATGTATTCAGCTTCAGCTGTGGACAATGCCACTGAATTCTACTTTTTACTAAACCATGATACTAAGTTATTTCCTAAGAATTGACATGTGCCACTTGTGCTCTTTCTATCTAATTTGCATCTGGCAAAATCAGCATCTGAATATGCAAGCAAATCTAGACAGGAGTCTCTCGAGTACCATAATCCTATATTGGTAGTTCCTCTTAAATATCTAAGGATTCTCTTAACAGCACTTAAATGTGACTCCTTAGGATCCGATTGGTATCTAGCACATATCCCTACACTAAATACAATGTCGGGTCTACTAGCAGTAAGATAGAGCAAGGATCCAATTAGTCCTCTATAGAGCTTAATATCAACACTCTTTCCTTTTTCATCTTTGCCTAGCTTACTAGTAGGATTCATTGGAGTGCCAATTCCCTTATGATTTTCATTCCCAAACTTCTTTAGTATTTCCTTTGTATACTTAGTTTGATGAATAAAAATGCCTTCTTTAGTTTGTTTGATTTGTAAACCTAGAAAGAAGCTTAGTTCTTCCATTAGACTCATTTCAAATTCTCCATGCATTAAATCAGCAAATTCTTTGCACAGAGTATCATTAGTGGCACCAAAGATTATGTCATCTACATATATTTGTACCACTAATAGATTTTTGTCCTTTCTTTTGAGAAATAGAGTTTTATCTACATTTTCTCTACTAAAGTTATTAGCAAGCAGAAATTTACTTAAACGATCATACCAAGCCCTAGGTGCTTGCTTTAATCCATATAATGCCTTATGTAGTTTAAACACATGATTTGGCAATTCATGATTCTCAAATCCTGGAGGTTGTTCTACATATACTTCCTCCTCAATAATACCATTTAAGAATGCACTCTTCACATCCATTTGATATAATTTGAAATCCATGAAACATGCAAATGCTAGAAGTAATCTAATAGCCTCTAATCTAGCTACAGGAGCAAATGTCTCATCAAAATCTATTCCTTCTTCTTGATTGTATCCCTTAGCTACAAGTCTAGCCTTATTTCTTATAACTAATCCATTTTCATCTAATTTATTTCTAAATATCCATTTTGTTCCAATTACTGAATTATGCTTTGGTCTTTCAGTTAATGTCCATACATTACTTCTTTTGAATTGATTTAATTCTTCTTGCATGGCATTTATCCAATTAGTATCTTTTTCAGCTTCTTCATAAGTCTTAGGTTCTAATTGTGAAACAAAAGCAAGATAATCATTTAAATTTCTAAGAGATGATCGAGTTCTTACCCCTTGTGATGGATCACCAATGATTAAGTCTTTAGGGTGTCCATATGCATACCTCTATTCCTTTGGCAAATTTTGGGGTTGTGGTGGCACGCAATCATCTCCCTTATCTTGATTTGGCACGTCATCAATATTCAACTTTTCAAAGTCGATAATTCCTGTATCATCATCAACAATATTTTCTTTCCTAGCAGACTCACTATCAGACTCATCAAATATAATATTGACTGACTCTTCTACTACTAAGGTTCTTTTATTGAATACTCTGTATGCCCTGCTAGATGTGGAGTATCCTAAAAAGATACCTTCATCTGACTTGGCATCAAATTTACTTAGATCCTCCTTGCCATTATTTAAGATGAAACATCTACATCCAAACACTTTAAAATATTTAGCAGTTGGTTTCTTATTCTTCCAAAGTTCATAAGGAGTTTTCTTGGTTATAGGTCGTATTAAAATTCGATTTAGAATATGGCAAGAAGTATTTATAGCTTCAGCCCAAAAGTACTTTGAAAGATTTGACTCACACAACATTGTGCGTGCCATTTCTGCCAATGTCCTATTTTTCTTTTCAACAACCCCATTTTGTTGAGGCGTTCTAGGTGCTGAAAATTGATGTGATATTCCATTTTTAGTGCAAAATTCTTCAAAGTGTTGATTTTCAAATTCCGTACCATGATCACTTCGAATTGCTACTAAGGTGAGTTTCTTTTTATTTATGATATTATTATATAGTTTCAAAAATTCTGAGAATGCTTCATTCTTATGTGCCAAAAATGAAACCCATGTATACCTTGAGAAATCATCAACAATAACTAGTCCATATTTCTTCCCTCCTAGACTTGTAGTTCTAGTAGGTCCAAATAAATTCATGTGTATAAGTTCAAATGGTCTAGTTGTTGATACTACATTCTTCGATTTGAAAGATGATTTAGTTTGTTTTCCCAATGAACATGGTCCACATATTTTGTCCTTTTCAAAGATCAATTTTGGCACGTCTTTTATTAATTCCTTCTTAACTAGTTTTGATATTAATTCCATACTTGCATGTCCTAATCTTCGATGCCAAAGCCAACTAGTTTCATTTTTCTTTTCTTCATTAGTAATTAAGCATAATCCATTTTTCTTGCCTAACTCATGAAGATCTACTAAGTAAATATTTCTTTGCCTTTGTCCTACAAGTACAGTGCTATTATCTTTAGGATTAGTGATTATGCATACAGATGCTTCAAATGTAACTTTAAACCCTTTATCACAAAATTGACTTATGCTAAGAAGGTTATGTTTCAAACCCTTAACTAATAAGACATTTTCTACAAAAATAGATGGAGCAATGAAAATTTTACCCTTTCCAATGATATGCCCTTTACCATTGTCTCCATAGGTTACTACTCCACCCTTCTTTGATTCCAAGGTGACAAATTGATCTTCGTCACCGGTCATGTGTCTTGAACAGCCGCTATCTAGATACCATCGTTTTTCCACTTTGTCAGCTGCAAGACACACCTGCAATCAAAATCAAGAAGAAACTTTAGGTACCCAAACTAAGTTGGGTCCTTTAGGGTTAGTACTCCATGTTCCTTTTGGAACCCAAACTTTCTTGAATTTAATCTTTTGATTATAACTTAATTTGTTTTGACTGGATTTTCTAAAGTTACATTCATATGCTCTATGTCCTAACTTATTGCAGCAATAACAAGTAATATTTTCACTTTTAGCTTTTACAAAAATGTTCTTTAAGAATTTTTGTTTCCTATTTGTTTTATATCCTAAACCGGCCTTATCATATACAGCTTTTTGGCTCTCAAGAATCAAATTTAATTTGGTAGAACTAAGAGTAAATTTATCTACCAAAGTTTTATATTTTTTAGCATCTTCTTTTAGCTTGATATTTTCAGCAATTAGATTCTTGGTTTCATTTGCAAGTTTCCTACTTAATGTTTCACAGTTATGAGACAGTTTTAGCTTATCTTTGACAAGAGATTGATTTTCTTCTTTTAAAGCTTTATTTTTATTAATTAGTTTCTTATGTTCTTCCATGAGTTCTAAGAAAGCATCATGTAATTCATCAACAGTAAAATCACACTCAAGTTCAGAATCTACCTCATCGTCATTGGCCATATGACACATTTGGGCCGTCTCTTGATGATCTTCCTCCTCCGAACTTGATTCCTCACTTTCACTCCAATCAGCCATGAAATTCTTCTTTTTCAACTTTCTTGCCATCCACTTCAAATCTGGGCAATCTATCTTATAATGCCCGGGTTTGTTACACTCATAGCAAATGGGAGTTTCTTTTTCCTTTTCTTTGTCCTTACCCTTTTCTTTGCTTGAGTTACCTTTAAGGAAGGTTTTCTTTTTATGGAACCTATTCTTACCTCTCATGAATTTTCTAAATCTTCTCCCAAGCACAGCCATCCCTTCTTCATCGATTTCTTCATCATCATCTGAATCTTCCGATTCAGTTAGTTGTTTAGGGGTGGTAGTCTTTAGGACAATGGGCTTTCTTCTCTTGACCTCATCTTCTGAATTTTGCCTCATTGTCAACTCATGGGTCATGAGAGATCCTAGAAGCTCCTCTAACTGCAGTGTGTTGAGGTCCTTTGCTTCTTGAATAGCGGTTACCTTGGCCTCCCAATTCCTTGGTAGAGACCTGAGAATTTTTCGCACCAAATCAGAGTTAGAGTAAGATTTTCCTAAACTCTTAAGCCCATTTATAATGTTAGTAAAACGAGTAAACATATCAGTTATGGACTCAGTAGATTCTATTTTAAACAATTCATATTTGTGTACTAATATGTTTATCTTAGACTCCTTAACTTAATTGGTCCCTTCATGTGTGACCTCAAGTCTGTCCCAAATTTCTTTGGTGGTAGTGCAAGTAGATATTCTATTAAATTCATTTACATCTAATGAGCAGTAAAGTACATTTATAGCTTTTGCATTTAACTGTGCTAATCTTCTATCACTCTCATTCCAATCCATTTCTGGTTTGGGTATGATAGTGCCCTCTATGTTAAGTGTGGGTGTGTAAGGTCCTCTAGTGATGATTTGCCATAGTTCATAATCTGAAGCTTGAATGAATATCCTCATTCTAGCTTTCCAATATGTGTAGTTTGTGCCATTAAATAGAGGTGGTCTATTTGTGGATTGCCCCTCACTCATTGCACATCCCACTTGGGTTGTCATGATCTTTAACTCTTTATTGTGAGATCAATGAGTACTATTAGAGCACCTTGCTCTGATACCACTTGTTGCCCTAGGTGACAATCCAAGAGGGGGGGGTGAATTGGTTTCTTCTAAATTTTGGTGTTTTAAAAGCTTTCTTAATTAAGTGCGGTGGTTGCTTTCTTAGATTATTTGAATGAGTTAAACTAGAACAACGATGGAAGATAATGCAAGAATAAATGTAACCACAAGCACAATACAAACACAACAATATATAATGGTTCGGTGCTCTCCTTAGCACCTACGTCCACTCCCCAAGCGACCCCTTGGGAATTCACTATAATCTCGCGGATTACAGTTGGATTGTTTTCCGGGCTCACAATCCAAAAACCTTTGTTGGTTTTACGGGCTCACCAACGAACCTATACACTTTGGTTTTCCGGGTTCACCAAAAATCTTTGTTGGTTTTACGGGCTCACCAACGAACCTATACACTTTGGTTTTCCGGGTTCACCAAAAATCTTTGTTGGTTTTACGGGCTCACCAACGAACCTATACACTTTGGTTTTCCGGGTTCACCAAAAACCTTTGTTGGTTTTACGGGCTCACCAACGAACCTTTACAAATAGTTTGATAAACAAAAAGGAAAGATTCAAACTCCTAAATGAGCAAATGAAACAATATTAACTACAAAGAAGAGTTAGAAAGTATTTATCGCTTTGAAGTGGCTTTGCTCTTCTTTGTCAAGGATGCTTCACTCTTCAAGGGAGGATGGAGCTCTTGATGACTCTTTGAATCTGCTCAACCCCTTTCTTTGATTCTTGAATGAAGCACTTGAATGAAGAAGATTAGGGCACTTTTGTTTTCTTGTGTACTCTTTGATATCTCTTTCAAAAGTTCTTCTATCTGATGAATAGTGCCCCTTTAAATAGCTTCCCACATCCTTTGGACAAGCCCCAATGGTTAGATTTGAAAAACTAGCCGTTACTGACCTTGGGAAGGACAAAAAGTACATCTGCAGAACTAGCCGTTATGCTTCAGCCCGTGTTTGGGTCGGCTCAACCTGTCCTTGGGTCGACCCAACATTCACTTGGGTCGACTCAAACATTCCTTGGGTCGACCCTCTCAGAAAACACAGAAACTTGAGATTTCAGCCTTCCTTCCCATGGGTCGACCCAACCATTCTTTGGGTCGACTCAAAGTTCACTTGGGCCGACTCAACTTCTTCTTGGGTCGACCCTCTCAGTAATTCCAGAGAACCATTTTCTGTCTGCCTTTCTGTCTTGCCTTTGGGTCGACCCTCTCAGGGTTTGGGTCGACTCAAGCTTGGGTCGACTCAACCACTGTTTGGGTCGACCCTCTCAGTAAATCCAGAGAACATATTTCTTTCATGTTTTGAGGTTCTTGAAGTTTGGGTCGACTCATGCTTACCTTGGGTCGACCCAACTCACTGTTCATCTGTGCCAATTTTGCAGAAGTGTGCCAAATGACTTCTTGATGTGCCGAGGTCGACCCAATCAACCTTTGGGTCGACTCAATCTACACTTTGCTGCATCTCAAGGTTAGATTCATTCAAATGAACAAAGACATGTATCTATATCAATTCATACAAATATACTGAGAGTAATGAACTTATAAATGAAGTATCAATTTAACTTATAATATACTCTAGATAATTGCTTGTTAATCATCAAAATAACACTATCATCCTCAAGAGGGCATTCAGTTTTGAAGTAACCAAGTTTCTTGCACTCATAATAGGTCACCTGCTGCTCCTTTTCTTTCTCTTTGCTTTGCTCCTCCTTAATCACTGGCATTTTTCTAAAGCCAAATTTCTTCTTCTAAAGAATTTTCTAAATTTTCTTGTGATCAAGGCCATCTCCTCACTGTCTTTAGAACCAGAACTCTCACTCTCATCTTCAGCTTAAGTTGACTTTAGAGCAATGGTTCTGCACTTCTTTGATTCGTCCTTTTCTAAGCTATGTTTCATGGAAAGTTCGTGAGTCATCAGTGAGCCCAAGAGTTCTTCCAGCGGGAGTGTATTGAGATCCTTGGCTTCTTGGATGGCAGTGACTTTTGCTTTCTAGGCTCTTGGAAGTATTCTGAGAATTTTACGGACAAGTTCACTATTAGTGTAGGATCTGCTAAGACTTTTCAGACCATTAATAATATCAGTGAATCTAGTAAACATTTTAGATATAGACTTACTGGGTTCCATTTTAAACAATTTATATTTATGCATTAACATGTTAATTTTAGATTTTTAACATGTTAATTTTAAACAATTTATATTTATGCATTTGTACAAATTTCAGTAGGTTCTAAAACTTAGGGGAAGGTTTTGTCCAAACTTTAATTGGACCGTGTATAGATTTTGGTTGGTGAGCCCGCAAAACCAACTGGGTTGTTTGTGAGCCCGGAAAACAAATGAATAGATTTTGGTTGGTAAGCCTGCAAAACCAACTGGGTTGTTTGTGAGCCCGAAAAACAAACGGATAGGTTGTAGTTGGTGCAGGGGCGGCCCAATGCATTTGGAGGCCTAAGGCGAGCTCATTAAAGGAGGCCTTTTTTTTAAAAAAATGATAAAATTTTTTAATAAGTGTAAAATACTTTAAAAATTTATTTAAAAATAATTTGCGTAGCTTTTTGAAATGCAAAATTACTAATCAAACTTTTGTACTCATTAAAATACTATTTTCAATCGATAATATAGCTAATCCATTTAATTTTTCTTATAAAATAGTTGACCACAAATAAGATTTTATCAACTTTAATTTTGAAAAACTTCTTTCAGCAGAAGCAACTATTACAGGTATTATTAACAATATCCTATAAGCAATGCATGCATTTGGAAAAAAAATTGTTTTTTTTATAAAACTTAAAGTATCAATAGGGGTACTAGTTTATGTTTGTAAAACTTTTTTTAAAACTTTTCATTTTGAAAACAGATCAAGACCATCAATATCAGAATATTCACCATGCTTAAAAAAATTTCAAGATTAAGACAACAATTTTTCAAATCCTTTACATTCAAAGATTTTAACTTTCTAAAATTAAACAATTGGGGCGAAGGTGATAGGTTCATAGGTGATAAGGGGAATAGCCCGTAGCCAACTGAAATTGGGCCAAAGGTGAGATCAACTTAATTCACTGGCTTCCAACTCCTAGCAACTTTACCAACTCAACCTATTGGTACCATTTTTTGCAAGCCATTTTGTGTGCGCTGCTTCTTACAAAAGTAACAAAATGTGCCTTTCTTTTTCTTAAACATGTATTAAGATATATTTGTTCTCCCACAGGCCCCCACCCACAGATGCTTGGTGGTGCTCATGGCACCACCTCCGCCCCCCAGTGTTCTATCCTCCTCCTCATTCTCTACCTCCTTAACCACCACCTCATCCACCTCCTTCCCCTCCAATGCTGGTTCCTCCTGTCTCCTCTCCCTAGTCCACACCAAAAACCCCTCCGCCTCCCCACACGAACCCCTCCTCTCCCTCAAAACTTTTATAGTTTTATTCTACATTAAGAATGACATCTCCATCTTATGGCACACCAACCCTTTGCCCACTCCTCAAAGAAACTCCTTTGTCAGACCATTTATGCAAAACCTCAGATTTGCAAAAGAAAAGGTCTAATGCTCAAAAAGATGCAAATGGCCATTAAGTTAATACTACTAGCAGCAAAACTGACCAAAGACAAGACTCTTTTGATCATAAGGACAACATGGAGTATCTAAGTATGATATAAAATGCAATTGAGACAACGCAGCCATAAACAAACACAAAATGCAATTTTTTTAAGGAAAAAAAGTTACGATATTAATTACAAAGGCACAGCAAAGTTATGGAACATATTACTCAGCATCCAGTAATAGCTATAACAGGAAAAGTAATGATAAAAACTACCAAACAGCTATCCCATTACCTTGAAACCATTGCGGCCACAACCCCCGCCCACAGATGCTTGGTGGACCGGTGGTGTTCATGGCGCCAGCTCCGGCCCCCTGCGCTCTGACCTCCTTTTTCTCCACCTCCTTTACGGCTTTACCATCACCTCATCCACCTCGTTCCCCTCCAATGCCGGCTCCTCCGAACTCCCCACCCCATTCTGCCCCAAAAACCCCTCCGACTCCCGCACAAGCCCTTCTCCTCCCTTGACTGACAAGCTCACCAACAAAAACTGGCTCCCATCCACCCTCCCACGCTAGCACACCCCCAGAACGAAGGAATCAAAGAACTAGGAAGATTGAAGAATGAAGAAGCTAGAAGCAAATGAGGTCTAAGGAGGAAAGAGGAATAGCCGTGCTGGAATTTGGGAACTGGGAAGTTGGAACTGGGACAAAGAGGCAAGGAGACGTCAAGGACAAGAGGAATAGCTCGTAGCCGAATGCCATAGGTGATAGGTTCATAGGTTTACGCCTTACCTTACCAGCTTTACAGCCATGGCGTCAATGGCGATGGGATTGGGACAGGCTACAGTTGACAACCATTCTCAGCGATAGGCCAAGGCCTTTTTTGGGGCCGGGGCCTTAGGCGACCGCCTAGGTCGCCTAACGGTCGGGTCGGCCCTGAGTTGGTGAGCCTGTAAAACCAACTGGGTTCGTTGTGATCCCATAAAAACAATAAGTTGGTTGCGAGCTTGTAAAACAACCGGGTTGTAATCGAGAAGATTATAGTGGAATTTCCAAAAGGTCTTGAGGAGTGGATGTAGGTATAAGGTTGGCACCGAACCACTATAAAACCTTGTGTTTGTGATTGCCTTATTTACATTGCTGTAATTGTACATTTACTGCTTTACTTTAATTAATTGCTTTAGCTCTTTCTTATGCAATCGCATCCCATCTTGCTTAGTTATTTGGGACATTGCTTGATCACCTAGGGATAATCCCAACGAGGAGGCTACTGGTAGTACCCAGGGTTAATCCTAACTAGTCCTTCTGTAGTTATCTAAGATGCCGTACTAAGGGAGGCTATTGGTAGTACCTAGTGTGCTCGCTGACTATGGGGGATTACGAAACAAGCATTGTATCCAAAGAGCTCAAGCAAGATATCAATCTGTTGCATCTAAGTTTGAATCTGTAAAGTTTATTTTTAAAATACCCAATTTACCCCCCATTTTGGGTTACATATCTGGGCAACAGCATGGGAGTGCCTACCTACTAGAGGCATGCTGGCTCGGCAAGGGGTGAGTATCTTCACAAAGTGTGTGGTCTGCCCAGAGGTGGATGTGTCTATTTTTCATGTCCTCATTAGTTGTCTACAGGTCGATCTGAGAGTGCGCCCTGAACAGCCCTGACCGTCGGCAAGGGTGGACGTCAACTGAGGATTTTCTAGACTTCCTGGAGGTCTCCTCATGAAGGCTCGTCCTTAAGGAATGGGAGATCAGGGCTGCCGATTTGGCCTACCATTGTTGGCTAGATAAGAATGTTCAGATCTTCGAGGACAACAGATCCCATCCTAGGATGATGGCAGATAGAGCTCTACTTCATGCAACGAAGGTTATTGGTGGTCCTGTGTCATCGTCCCTCGAGATGGCTAGAGAAATCTAGGATTCCCTTTCTTCTCTAACAGCATCCAGAACCATGTCTATCTCCTGGGAGTCCCTACCCCCTAGCTTTCTCAAGGTGAATTTCAACGGCAGTGTTGGAGGGAGTAGTAGAGGTGTGGAATTTATCATTAGAGACCACGACGTCAAACTGGTGGTGGCCGGAGGTAGGTGGATCTTCAACACATCTTTCGTTAGTGCCGAACTCAAAGCTGCATGGGAAGGCATTACCTATGCGTAGCATGTGCTGGGTGGAGACCGCATTATCCTCGAGGGAGACTCGGTCACGGTGATCGAGTGGGTTCAGTGTTGGGGGTGCGCTGCGGGAAAAGGCCACTGTTCCACAACATTCATAGATTTTTGGGAGAGAGTGACTCCTATAAGGCCACACATGTCTGCAGAAAGACGAATGGTGCTGCTGACTGGGTTGTCCCCTTCGCGGCTCATCACTCCAAAGGTTTCATTTAGGAGAACCATGTGTCTGCACCTTATCTTTTGTGCTATCTTTTTTTTTCTGATTTTATTGGTTGCACCCACACTCATCATATGGGAACTGTTGTTGTATCAAAAAAAAAAAAAAAAAAAGCTGATAGCCCCAAGCGTGGGAGGTCAATGAAGAGATCCTAGATTTTGAGACAAGCCTACGGGTGGAGGCTATCACGAGCTTCAATCAAAGGGATCCATGACATCCTTCCCCAAGACATCTACGCCTCAAGGCAACTACGCTTACGGCTTCGATAAGTCTTTGCCCTACAGCAATGACCCATGATTCCCATCATCCAGCTACAACATTATCACCCAGGCCCAATCTGGTACAAGATAATTAATTTTTAATAGTTTAACAGTGTAAAATAACATATATATTTTATTTTATTTATTTAATTTCTTTATTATATTTTGCTATTTTTTTAAGAATTATAATGCAGTCTGAGATTTAGTTAAATATTGAATTTATGTCTCACAACAATTAGCAATGACACTATGTTATAGTATTTAAAACATAATTTATTTTTAACATATCTTTATATTTATTTATTTTTATCTCTCTCACATCATGGGGGTATTTTGCTATGTTGCCAATGCATCCCTTTTCAATTTTACTGTTTGGTTGACATCATGACTGTTTCGCTTTCATAATGACACGGTCATGCGAGGAGCACAGAAATTTTGCTTTGATAAGAACTCTAGATAACATATAGAAAGCACAGCTGTCATAACTTTCACAAAGCAACATCACCATGTGGCAACGCCATTGATCATATATCTTTTTAAGCATATCAAAAAAAGAAAGAAAACAACTCCAAAAAATGTTGCCAAATGAAGTGATCATACAACTGATGAAGCAATAGATGAGACAATCTTTCATCTTTCTCGGCACATAGGTCACAGCAACTCAGAATTTTAATTCCACATCTATCAAATCTGTCATAAGTAAGCACCATATAGCCTTCAGTTCTAGCCATAAGAAAGCAGCAACCGTCGAAATAGTACCTGCTTACCAAACTAGAAAAAACCAACAATTCTCAGATGCAATCATCTCATGCCCCTGAAAGTTAATAGGGAAAATTAATAAATTCTTTAATTTTTAAGTAGCAGAAACATTCATAAAAATTCTTTCTTGTGAATGCTAGAAGTTGATCACACGCTTCTTCAATGTAAATTATTGATTTTCACCATTTTGAATACCGTTTGATTTCTCAACAGTTTGATTGGATGAGACCTCTTCTACAGTCAACCAAACAGATGAGATGCTTTTCTATGATTTCTAGCACAAATGAGAAGGGAAATTCCAAGAGAAGCCTCCATTGTAAAAACTGATTGCTGAGCCAGGAGAATAGAAGAAAAAAAGCCAAAGCCAAAGCCAAGCGAATATGAAAGAAATCAAGCGAAAAAAAAAAGAACAAACCCAGTCAACCTGTTTGCATGTAAGTGAAACCTAACCGGATCTAAATAAAGATCTACTCAAACTGGATCCTAGTCAATCTCCCTATATATTAGTATCCACCTGCTCAGATTAATGTTGAACCTCGAGTATCCAATCATGATTTTAGTGGATCTGAGTGGAGATCCACTTGATCGGATCCTAATCTTTCTATATATGTATGTGTGTGTGTATATATATATATATAACCAAGAAAGCAGTGGGAGAAGAACAAGAGAGTTATGTTACGACTCCATACGGCTTTCAAAAACCTGATTGCAAGCCTCAATTTATCAGCATTGCACTGGCACTTTCCACAGTGATCATAAAAAATAACAGCATAAAACCCTTCATCTGTACTAAAATTAATGGATAGTATGCATCCCTAAACGGAAAAAACAAAAACATGCGAACAAGAACAAAATATCACCTAGAAAGAAACGTAGAAGTTTATCAACATGCCTGAAAAAACTAGACTAAATCAATTAGGGAAATAAATGGAAGAACTAAAAAATGTCAAAGTACATGGCTTATCGCCACAGATGGTGGCCTCATATTTTTGGAGGCTGTCTGCTGTGTACGCCAACAAAAGAACAAGTAAAAGAATGTACAATTAATGAAGGAATGGTCAAAGAAACCAAATGCCTCAATGCTCCAAATTTGCATCTTCATTTACTATTTTATTGCAATGGTGGACCATTCCATTGCTATAACCAGCTTCTTTCCGCTTCAGGTTAATCCTGTTTAACCCCCATACACGTACTGTATGGTCATCACTGGCTGATGCCAACAATTATGATGATTTGTTGGGTGCCAGCTGACACAGTTGACAGCACCAGCATGCCCAGGTAATGCCTGGATGAGATCTCCAGCACCCCGGTGCCATGCATAGACCTGTACATCACCAATGATAGAAGGGGAACAAGTCCTACATCAAGGGACAGGCACACAAATGCAGCCATCTGCAATAAAAAGAAAAAAGAAAAGAGTTTGGACAACAAAAGAAAGTTTATTTTCTATTTTGTCTTTCATTTCAATCAAGACTATGAAACAAGCCTGAATTATGAACATCCCAAAACCATCAGTTCTCTTTTTTTTGGCAAGTGACAAAAATAGAACAAATCAACAAAAATTATCTGCGAAAGATATTTACCACCGCTTTACGATTGCACTTAGCACGTGCAACAAGCCTGTAAATCCCTAGGTTACCCTAGTGGACGAGTGTTGTCTCGTGAGGGTTTGCAGTGAAGTTCCCCACAAACTTCATCAGTCAGGAATTTCCAATTTTTAACTCGAAATTTGAACAAGTATTACTGTATGAAACTAGAATTGCAAGGATAATAGAGACATGTTGCTATCATATTTAAACAGACTCTAACTCAAGTTTCATTACACCCCATCTATCTGCTAACAAGTCAAGAATGTAGTGAGGTGCAAGATAGTATCATATAAATGAGTGGCTTTCACTTACTTCCAACATGATCACTCCAACAAGACTTTCTAGAGTTAAATGGTAATGAACACCCCAGATTTATTTATTTATTTTTATTTTTATTATTTATATATATATATATTTTTATCAGACTGAATGCTAAGAAGAACGACTTGTGCAATATCTAGCCTTATTAAGCTTTCTAGCTGACCCATGTAGCGAGTGTTAGGCCAATGACTGCCGATCCAGATGGCTCAGGGCACTAGGTGTAAAGACACCCTCACAGGCTTAATAACTCAAGTCAATTAGGCTTCAAGACCAAATTAGTCACTCAGAGTTTAATCTTAATCATTCTCACCTTTTTACGCGAACACTCGCTGCTTGCCAGGCAAGAGGCCCGGTTACTCAGTGAGAAGACTTAAAATAAACTCATTATTTTATTTTATTTTATCTTTTTTTTTCTTTTTTTTTGATTAGGGTGTTCATCACACATATAACTTTAAACTATCCCAAAAATTAAAAGTATTCATATTAGTTGCAAGTTTACATACCTCCCTATTCATGTGCTTACGTGTAGGTGCTAAATCATCTTTTTTCATGTTAGCAGAAGATAGGTGGGACGAAAACTCAAGCTAGAACTGCTATAATATTCCTTAACTCAAAGCTATTGTTAAAACAATTCCTAGTTTGTACAGCCAAAAAGATTAGAGTTTGAGTTAAAAATTTGAAATCCTTTTTTTTAAAATTGCATAAAAAATCAAAAAAATATTCTCATCTCCATACCTAAATCTAACATTGTCCTCAATGTTAAAAAAAATTTAAAGCAGTAATAGGACAGAGGAGAAGTTACCTGATATGGATAGGTAAAGTGACAATTGGGGCAAAAATCCCCAAACCTGCATGTTAGTAATTTATTGGAATTATTATTATTATTATTATTATTATTATTATTTTATTATTATTATTATTATTATTATTTTATAATATTTACATGTTGGGTTGCCTTCCAAGAGCGCTAAGTTTTATGTCTTCAGCCAGACAAAATGTAGGTTCATTTTTTTTTCAACCATTATCTAAGAATGGTTTTGGAAGAGTCCGAGGAAGAACAGTTGGTTGATGACGATCTATGCTCATTAGGGGAACAGAATTAGGGAGCGCATGCTCGACCCCTTCCTCGGAATGGGCAAGGTAAGCCTCTAAAGGGTCCTTATTATAAGTGTGTAAGAAAGTCTCCTGAACCAGACTTTCAATCATGTCAACTTCATTGATTTCTTTATCGTCTGGTGGTTGTTTACTTATATTGAAGACATTAAGCTCGACTTTCATATTGCCAAAAGATAACTTCAACATGCCATTTCGACAATTTATCACAGCATTTGCTGTGGTTAAGAAAGGTCTATCTAAAATTATAGGTGTGTGACTGTCTGGATGTATTACAGGTTCGGTCTCAAGGATAACGAAGTCCACAGGATAGTAAAACTCGTTTACCTTCACTATTACATCCTCTACAATCTCCTTGGGGTACTTCACCGTCCTATCTGCTAAGGAAAGGATAATATTTATGGGCTTTAATTCTTCCAAACCTAACTTTTGGTGCACATAGTAAGAAAGTAGGTTCACACTGGCTCCTAAATCTAATAGGGCTCTCTGGATGATCGTCTCTCCTATTTTTATTTCAATGGTGGGGCAACCAGGATCTTTGAATTTTGGGGCAATCTGTTGTTGAATGAGAGATGAGGCTTGTGCAGCCATAACATCTTGTCTAGGAATGTTGTTTTTTCTTTTGACCGTAGTGAGGTCTTTCAAGAATTTTGTATAGGAGGAAATTTGTCTTATGGCATCGAGAAAAAGTATATTTATTTGAACAATTTTAAAGACTTCCATTATTTCATCAAAGTTAGATTGTTTCTTGGAGTCCTGAAGTCTACTGGGAAAGGAAACCTTAGGTTTGTATGTTTCTATGGGTTCTTTCTTTTTGTCTGATTTATCCTGTTCTTGACCCCTCTTCTGAATAGGGTTCTTATCGGATTCATTTTTATTTTCTTTTTCATGTTCAGAAAGTTGGACTTTATTGTCCAATTGCTTGCCAGACCTTAAAGTGGTAATTGCCTGGACTTCATGGATAGGGTTTCCATTAGAATCAATCTGAAACTGGCTTCTCGGTCCTTGATTCTGTTGCCTACTAGGGTTAGGCACTGGCTGACTAGGTAGTTCACCTTTCTTTCTATCCCCTAGAGAGTTTGCTATTTGGCTTAGACTAACCTCAAGTTTTGCAATTGCTTGCGCATGGAATTGGTTAGTCTGGGTTTGAGCCATGTTAGTCTGTTGTTGTTGTTGGATAAAATCTTGTTGTTGTTTCATCATGTTAGCCATCATGGTTTCTAATGGTGAAGATTGTTGTGGGATAGGGGTATTGTAAGGAGGTATAAATGATGGACCTATCCGGGAGAAGTTCCTCTGAAAACCTGGTGGACCACCTTGATGCTGAATAGCTTCATTTTGCTTGTATGAGAAATTTGGGTGGAGCCTATTATCAGGATGGTAGACTGGGCTGAATGAATTGGGAGTGGGCTTCTTGAAGGCACTATATGAATTTAGAGCATTTGCCTGCTCAGCCTTAATGTTGGGTAAACTAGGACAACACTCCACTAGATGCTCAGAACTGTTACACAAGATACATAAGTCATGTGGCTCGTGTTCCACTTTCATGATGGGATTTAACTCTTTATATGAACTCGAGCTAGTGGAAACAGTGAAAGCATCAAACTTTTTACTTAAGTTGTTCATTCCAGTCACCAGATTGGACATGACATTTTTGAGTTCTGGGTCTGCTTTTATTTCATAATTACCTGATTTTCTAGATCCGAACTCATCTCTATTTACTTCCTCACCATAGCTACTCCAATTTTGGGCATTTTCAGCTAAACCAACAAGAAATTCATAGGCTTGATCTGGGATTTGGTTCATGAACCTATCCTTGTGCATGGACTCGATCATGTTTCTATGTGCCGGAGGTAGTCCTTTATAAAAGAAGTGGACCAGATCAGCCTTATCAAGTCCATGGTATGGGCACTTGACCAAAAGATCATGGAATCTTTCCCAAAGTTGGAAAAATTCCTCCTCAAATTTTCCTCTAAAAGTTCTTATGGCATCCTTAATTTTTTCTATTTTAATCATGGGATAGAATATAGCCATGAACTTCCTAGATAGTTGTTCCCATGATGTGATGGAATTTGATACAAGAGAATACAGCCATGCAGCAGCACGATCCTCTAAAGTCATGGGAAACAACCTTAATTTAATACCCTCTTCATCTAAGTTTTGATTTCTAAACGTTTGACAGATTGTCAAAAATTTGTTTAGATGAATATACGGTTGTTCGCTCTCAAACCCATGAAATTTGGAAAACATGTTTACTGTTGCAGCCCGAATCTCGAATTGGGCTGCATTATTAATTGGTAATACTATGCAAATAGGGGGACTAGCAGATGCGGGAGCAAATAATTCATTCAGGGTTCTGATATGATCACCCATTGTAGAGATTGGTGGTTGATCACTAATTCGTCGGATGTGACGATAATTTTTTCCAATCTCTGGGTTAAATGGTGTTAACTTACCCCTTAATGATCTTCTACCATGCATACATTATCCACAACTTAATTAGACTCGACTCCTCAACGAAATCCTAAAAGATAAGAAGAAGGGCTAGACCAAGATGACCACAATCAACACCACACAATAGATTGGCTCTTTAATCTTGAGGTTAGAGAAGGTTTAGTAGCTTTTAATCTAGTTGCACAGAGATTTATCAGGTTAAAAAGTTTCTGAAATTCTCTCCTAGATTAGACAGCTCCTAATCTCCCTTTCAGATTAAGCTTGAGCTTACCAGTTAAGTGATCCAGCAACCAGTGACCAGAAAAGTCCCGGGATGTGTGGTGGTGCCAGAAGGGATACACCGATACCACAATATCCGTAACAGTTTTCACTATTGTAAAACTTTCCTAGACATCACAAATTACTAAATTCTCACTGAAGTGGCTTTCAGCCACTTCTTTCCAAGAGCCTAATTGAGCTCGAAATCCCTAAGGCCAACGTCTAATTGATTTTAATTTAATTTGGCTTAGGCTATGTATGCAAGGTGGTAATTTTTGGGCTAAGGACAGGTAATGACTTTCCGACCTAATCTTTTTAATAGGTTTTGCCCTTAAATTATTTTATGCAAATGCTTAATACTAAATGCAGCAAATAATCAATGATTTTTTTAAAGTTTATGCAATGTCATTAGGTTGTACTGATTAAATGAGCAAGCAAATTTTTTTTATTATTATTATTTTATTTAAATTTTTATATAACAATAACTTGAATGTAAACTAAACACAATCCTTATGCGTCAGTCAATCTCCGAATGCCCGTTGAATAAGCTCTGGAGATTACTCCGTGAGGAGCCCCAATAGAGGTATGATAACCTCGGAGGATTGCACCTTATCAATTACTAGCAAAATTAATATATTTTTTTCAATTTAATTATTTTTTTTAGAATTTTAAATTTTGAATTTCAAAATTCAAAATTCAAATTTTCAATTTAAATTTTTTTTGAATTATAGAATTTTGGAAATTTTTTTCTTTTCCAATTTTTTTTTGAATTTTAAATTTCGAATTTCAAATTTCAGAATTTAATAACTACGAAATTATTAACTAGAAATTATCAAAATAAGAAAAATTAATAAAAATAAAAATAAAAACTTACTACCGGAGTGCGTTCACTCCGGACATCCAAAATTCGATTTGATCTTCGTGATCGTTCTTGCTTCTCGATTTGCCTCCCCGGCAACGGCGCCAAAATTTTGTTGTCCGATTCCTGTTTACCTAAAAATATGCTAAACAAATTATTGTTAGAACCGACAAATAAAGTTTAAATTAATTTAACTCTTACCTGTTCTATTCGAAGAATAGTGGTCGTAAGAGGTCGATCCACAGGGAGGCGGTTGGAGTTGCATAAAAATTTAAACATTCACTCGGATTCAAAATCAATTTTTGAATAACAAAAGAAAAATATTACGTCGGGGATGTTGAATATTTTCTAATAGAAAATAAACAAAGGGAAGAAAGAAAACTTTGCAATTGAAATTGGATGCAGAGTAGGGGTCGATTTCTAAAGACAAAATATGAATTAAAATCACCAGTCGAATAGCAAAGATTAATTTTAGAGTTATCTTAAAACTAAGAATTTCAAAATAAATTGCAGAGATTAAACTAAACCTAGAGCACGAATTGCATAAAAAAAAATTAATATATTGTATATAAAGCAAACATTAAAAAGATTGCATAAAAAAAGAAAAATTAAACTGAACCTAGAACAATGATTGCATGAAAAAGAAATGATAGATTTTATAAAAATAAAATCGATTACAAATAACAATGGAGATTAGAGGCCTAATACTCCTTCTCTTTTGCAAATAAAATAAAGAAAAAGAAAGAAAAACAATTTCTTCTCTCTCTCTCTCCCACGGTGGAACCTCAACATAGAATGTTTTTTTTTTCTTTCTTCTTTCCAAGAACAGAGCAATGCTCTGTTTCTTCTTCTCTCCCCACCGAACCGAGCTCCCTCTCTCCCCTGTTCTTTGGCTCAACACCCAGCCGAGAGCTCCCCCTTGGACCCGCCGGCCACCCTCCAGCCAAGCTCCTCTCCTCCTTCTTGGACCCGCCGGCCACCTCGCCGAGAGCTCCCCCTCTCCTCTAAAGCAGCCGAGCACCACCTCCATTTATAGCTCGCCCCCACCTTGAAGCTGGCGATTGATCCCAAAGCGGAAGGGCTGAGTCACGGGATGAGCTGGGAGCGTGAAGAGGGCAGACGCATGCGGAAGGTGGGGACGCGGATCCGGGCGCTGGGAGGAGGCGATCGCACGCAGATGAGGCGGAGGGAGCTGATGGTGATCTGTGGCTGGGGCACTGCAGGATGAAGAAATGGAAGGGAGCAGAGGCGGAGGAGCTGCAGACGGAGAAGGAATTGGCTGGATCACGGCTTGCAGGGCGCTGATTCGGGAAGCTGGATCATGGTGCTGCTGATTTCTGTTGGGGTATGTGGAGACCATTGGTGATGAAGAGAATTGAAGGAGAATCAATTCTGCATAGTTCTGTCTGGCGGACTGTCGGAGTCGACTCGAGCTACAGTCGAGTCGACTCGGGAACAGTCGAGTCGACTCGGAAACAGTCGAGTCGACTTGGGAACAGTCGAGTCGACCCGGGAGGAGAAAGGCCAGAAGACCGAGAAAACCATGTTTCTGTCTGGACTGTCAGAGTCGACTCGAAGCATCGTCGAGTCGACTCGAGCTACAGTCGAGTCGACTCGAAGCATCGTCGAGTCGACTCGAGCTACAGTCGAGTCGACTCGAAGCATCGTCGAGTCGACTCGAGCTACAGTCGAGTCGACCCGAGATCGTGCCAGTTTTGTCCAGACGTGCCAGAGTCGACTCGAACCATAGCCGAGTCGACTCGGGCTCGCGGAAAATCGTACGGACGATTTTTCTTTGGTGTTTTTTGGTGGCGTTTCGACGGCTATGATCATCTGAAGGTCTTGAGACTATGTATAGGACTCATGAGAGCCCTAGGAGGTGAGATATTCAAGGATATTTCGAGAGAGACTCTTGTTTTGTGCGGCTAGGGTTCTAGAGAAGAAGAGGATTGGGATCCTACTTCTTGTGCAAAGGGAATTCTGTGTGAATCTCTTGTAGAGCGATCGTGTGTGATCGTTCGGGTGTGTGCTATCTCTGTAATCTGTTCATCCTAATTGAGATTTGGAGCGGTGGAGGACGTAGGCTACTTGTAGCCGAACCTCGTTACATCTTTGTGTTTGCTTTGCTATTTTCTTTCTATTTCTTCTTCCTTTGGTTTGATAATCCGCTGCGGTGCTCAAGTGTTTTACCCTATTGATACCACGGGGTAATCTTTTGCCCTTTGTAGCGGAAGCGAAGCGGTGATCCTTGAGTCCGGTGTCGAGGGAGCGAGAGAGTGCTTATCCGTTTGCTTCTCTCTTTGCTTGTCCGACGTTGGTGGTTGTACCGGTGTGAGTGGGTTCCGGTGCAGGGCGACGCCAACAACTGGTATCAGAGCTATTGGTATTCTACAATGGCGGATGAAGGAAAGTTGCGAATTGAGAAGTTCAATGGCACGAACTTCGGATTTTGGAAGATGCAAATAGAGGATTACCTTTACCAGAAGGATCTCTATTTACCTCTTGGAGGTAGAGCGAAGAAACCAGAGAAGATGTCCGATGAAGACTGGGAGGTCCTCGATCGGAAGACGCTCGGCACCATAAGATTGTCACTTGCATCCCAAGTGGCATTCAACATCAAAAACGAGAAGACGACGATGGAGTTGATGGCAACATTGTCGCGGATGTATGAGAAACCCTCAGCATCAAACAAGGTATTTCTCATGAAGAGGTTGTTTAATCTTCGTATGAAAAATGGCGGCAGCGTAGCAGAATATCTCAACGAGTTCAATGGACTCACGGCCCAGTTGGAGTCAGTGGAGATTAGTTTTGATGATGAGATTCGGGCATTGCTAATTCTCTCCGGATTGCCTGATAGCTGGGAGGGCCTGGTGATGGCTGTGAGCAACTCTTCGGCGACGGGGAAGTTGATCTTTGATGACGTTGTGGGAGTGCTTCTGAGTGAAGAAGCAAGAAGAAAATCTTCTGGAGCTACGGAATCGTCTGGAAGTGCACTAAACACCTCTGACCGGGGAAGACAAAAGAAGGACGGTCGATTTCGAAGCGACTCGAAGTCGAGATCCAGCAGGTCTCGAGCACCTCAGAACAAGGGAGCGAAGTGCTGGAACTGCGGGAAGATGGGGCACTTTAGGAGGGACTGCAAATCTCCTAAAGGGAAGCAAGGCGACCACACCGAAGGAGTCAGCAAGGATCTGGCAAATCTTGCTGAAGACGGTGACATGGATGCCCTCGTTCTATCTTTATCTACCGGTGACGAGTCTTGGGTGATAGAGTCGGGCGCGTCTTTCCATGCTACATCCCAATGGAAGCTTCTTGGAGGATATGAGAAGGGAGACTTCGGCAAAGTCTACCTAGGGGATGGAAAGCCTTGCACCATACAAGGAAGGGGAAGCGCGGAAGTGAAGTTGATTTCTGGATCTTCACTTGAGCTTGAGGACGTACGGCACGTGCCTCAATTGCAGAGGAATCTAATTTCTGTTGGACAATTAGCGAGCCAGGGGTACAAGACTACTTTCACAGCTGATCAGTGGAAGGTATCCAGAGGTTCGTTGACGGTGGCTAGTGGCAAGAAGATTGGGACACTTTATGTCGCCAATGGCACAGAGAACTCTATTGGAGTTGCTGTAGCAGATGTGGACGCCAAGTTATGGCATTGCAGACTTGGGCACATGAGTTATCAGGGACTGGAGGTGATGCACCAGTTGGGAAAGCTGCAGGGTCTCAGGAGTGTTGAGATGGACTTCTGTGAGGATTGTGTTCTCGGAAAGCAGAAGCGTGTTTCATTCAACAAAGAAGGTAAACCTCGGAAGCAAGAAAAGCTAGATCTCGTGCACACGGACGTGTGGGGGCCTGCACCGGTTTCTTCCATTGGTGGATCTCAGTACTATGTTACTTTTATTGATGATGCTACCAGGAAGCTTTGGGTGTTCTTCTTAAAGCACAAATCAGAGGTATTTGGGGTCTTCAGAAGATGGCAGGCAATGGTAGAACTCGAGACAGGAAGGAGGTTGAAATGCCTGAGATCGGACAACGGTGGTGAGTATTGTAGCAGAGAGTTTGAAGACTACTGTGCAGAAGCTGGAATCGTCAGGCAAAGGACAGTTCCAGGGACACCACAACAAAATGGAGTTGCTGAAAGGATGAACAAAACAATTAATGAGCGTGCCAGGAGTATGAGGATACATGCTGGATTGCCACAGCAGTTTTGGGCGGAAGCAGTTAACACTGCTGCCTACTTGATCAACAGAGGGCTATCAAAGAAACTTGAATTTGGGATTCCTGAGGAAGCATGGACAGCAAAGAAGATTGATTTGGCGCACTTACGAGTATTCGGTTGTACCAGTTATGTCCATGTTGATTCCAGTCAAAGAAGCAAACTAGACGCCAAATCAAAGAAGTGCATTTTCGTTGGATACGGAGGTCAACAGTTTGGGTATCGGTTTTGGGATCCCGAACACAGGAAGATCATTCGTAGTAATGATGTGGTATTTAATGAGAAAATGCAGCAGAGCACTGAATCAGAAACAAAACCTGTTGAGCCGTGTTTTGTGGATCCTGAAGAGGAGTCTACAAATTTTGATCAGAAGACTCAGTCAGAGCAAGAACCTGAAGTATTGGCACCCCCTCCACAACTAAGAAGGTCCACTCGTAGTACTCATGGGAAGCCTCCTCAAAGGTATGATGGGACTCTTAGTTATTTGCTGCTCACAGATAATGGCGAACCTGAATGCTTCACGGAGGCATTGGAGGTTGATACCAGGAAGGAGTGGGAGTTGGCCATGGATGATGAGATGAAGTCATTGGAGCAGAATCAAACGTGGGATTTGGTGGATCTGCCCAAGGGGAAGAAAGCACTGTCAAACAAATGGGTTTACAGGCTGAAGGAAGAGCAGGATGGGAAGAAGCGATACAAGGCCAGGCTAGTTGTAAAAGGATTTCAGCAGAGAGCAGGTATCGACTTCACGGAGATCTTTTCTCCTGTAGTCAAGATGAGTTCTATTCGGGCGGTGCTGAGCATGGTGGCAGTAGAGGATCTTCACTTAGAGCAGCTTGATGTGAAGACGGCTTTTCTCCACGGAGATCTCGATGAGGAGATATATATGCAGCAGCCGGAGGGATACATTGCAGCTGGCACGGGTGACTTGGTTTGCAAATTAAAGAAAAGCCTCTATGGTTTGAAACAGGCGCCCAGGCAATGGTATCTCAAGTTCGATACAGGAGATGTCAGGAGGATCACTGTTGCTACTTCCGGGACTTTGGTACATCTTACATTATCTTGCTATTGTATGTTGATGACATGTTAGTTGCAGGAGCTAGCATGCATGAGATTGCAAAATTGAAGCTGAAGCTGTCAAGAAAATTTGCAATGAAGGATCTTGGAGCAGCGAAACAGATCCTTGGGATGCGGATCAGCAGAGATAGGTCTAAACATATCCTCAGACTATCTCAGGCGGAGTACATCAGCCGAGTACTCAGGAGATTCTGCATGGAGGGTGCCAAACCTGTTGGCACACCGCTGGGTGCCCACTTAAAGCTTTCCAAAGGGCAAAGTCCGAAGACGCGGGTGGAGGAGCTCAATATATCAAAAATTCCGTATGCATCGGCGGTGGGGAGCTTGATGTACGCTATGGTCTGTACGAGACCTGACATTGCTCAAGCAGTGGGAGTTGTGAGTCGCTTTATGAGCTGCCCAGGCTTGGAGCATTGGCGTGCGGTCAAATGGATACTGAGGTATCTGAGAGGCACGGAGCACATGTCATTGTGCTATGGAGGTTCTGAGATCCGGTTACAGGGCTTTGTGGACTCAGACATGGCAGGAGACTTGGACGGCAGGAGGAGCACGACAGGGTACTTGTTCACCTTGGGCAGTGGAGCCGTCAGTTGGATTTCCAAGTTGCAACCAGTTGTTGCATTGTCGACTACGGAGGCGGAGTATGTGGCAGCCACAGAGGCATGCAAGGAACTAATATGGCTTCAGGGCTTGATGAAGGAGCTTGGGAAGGAGCAGAAGGATTGCATGTTATATTCAGATAGTCAAAGTGCAATTCATCTGGCGAAGAATTCAGCTTTCCATTCGAGGACGAAGCATATTGACATACGGTACCACTTCGTGAGGTCATTGCTCGAGCAGGGACTCGTCAAGTTGGAGAAGATTCATACAAGTCAGAATCCTGCAGATATGTTGACGAAGGTCGTCACGGTGGAGAAGCTGAGGTGTTGTTCAGCTTCTGCTGGTCTTCATGCTTGAAGACGTTGAGGAGGCATCGTACCGATTTCACTAGGATGATTCAGTTTCAGTGGGAGCACAGAGGAGAGCCAAGTAACAAGAGGATATACCCAAGGTCTCCAAGTGGAAGATTGTTGGGGTATGTGGAGACCATTGGTGATGAAGAGAATTGAAGGAGAATCAATTCTGCATAATTCTGTCTGGCGGACTGTCGGAGTCGACTCGAGCTACAGTCGAGTCGACTCGGGAACAGTCGAGTCGACTCGGGAACAGTCGAGTCGACCCGGGAGGAGAAAGGCCAGAAGACCGAGAAAACCATGTTTCTGTCTGGACTGTCAGAGTCGACTCGAAGCATCGTCGAGTCGACTCGAGCTACAGTCGAGTCGACTCGAAGCATCGTCGAGTCGACTCGAGCTACAGTCGAGTCGACCCGAGATCGTGCCAGCTTTGTCCAGACGTGCCAGAGTCGACTCGAACCACAGCCGAGTCGACTCGGGCTCACGGAAAATCGTACGGACGATTTTTCTTTGGTGTTTTTTGGTGGCGTTTCGACGGCTATGATCATCTGAAGGTCTTGAGACTATATATAGGACTCATGAGAGCCCTAGGAGGTGAGATATTCAAGGATATTTCGAGAGAGACTCTTGTTTTGTGCGGCTAGGGTTCTAGAGAAGAAGAGGATTGGGATCCTACTTCTTGTGCAAAGGGAATTCTGTGTGAATCTCTTGTAGAGCGATCGTGTGTGATCGTTCGGGTGTGTGCTATCTCTGTAATCTGTTCATCCTAATTGAGATTTGGAGCGGTGGAGGACGTAGGCTACTTGTAGCCGAACCTCGTTACATCTTTGTGTTTGCTTTGCTATTTTCTTTCTATTTCTTCTTCCTTTGGTTTGATAATCCGCTGCGGTGCTCAAGTGTTTTACCCTATTGATACCACGGGGTAATATTTTGCCCTCTGTAGCGGAAGCGAAGCGGTGATCCTTGAGTCCGGTGTCGAGGGAGCGAGAGAGTGCTTATCCGTTTGCTTCTCTCTTTGCTTGTCCGACGTTGGTGGTTGTACCGGTGTGAGTGGGTTCCGGTGCAGGGCGACGCCAACAATTTCCTCCTTCACGAGTGGCTGGATGGCTGTGAGGGAAGTTGGGGACGCGCTGGGAAGACGCCATTCACGGACGCGGTGCTTGGGGGCGATCTGTGAGGCAGGATCATGGGAAGGAGGGGCTGGCCGCTAGGATTCCGGGAGATGGACGGCTGCTGAGATTTGCCTTGCTGGGAGGGAGATGAATGAGGAGGAGGGGCTGGGTCGGAAGAATCCTTTCTTCTCCCATTCTTTCGCACGGGGTGAAGCTGGAATGTGTTGTGGGAAAGATGGGCTGATATGGAATAAAACTGGGACGAGCGGGATCATCGGGAGGATCCGATCACGGTGCGGATGGAACGATGGGAGGACGCCAGGATGTGGATCACGGGATGAAAGGAGACGCGGGCTGAGGAGGAGGAGGCTGCTGTGAATCCGATCACGGTTTGGTGCTGAAAAGATGGACGGCTGCGATGATGGCGTGATCCGTAGGATGCTAGGAGGAATGAATTTATTTGGGATGTTGATGATTGGCTGGATGGCTGAGAAGGAAATGATCGCAGGGCCTTGATGCAGGACTGATTTGGAAGGTTTGGAAGAGGGGCTGAAGCCGGAGGGAGCTGATCTGGATCATTGGATGCGGACACGGAGATGCTCACAATGTTGTGATGTATCGCGGGATGAAGTCAGAATGTGCAGGCCCTGGAAGATGCTGGCTTGACTTGAGCTCGGGCTGCCGGACATTGGGCTCAAACACGATATTATTGGGTTTCTTGGATTACTTGCACTCAAACACAAATACAACGTTAATTAGTAAATTTTATTATTAATGATTAGCTATAATACTAATTAAGATGGTATGACGATTGCACTTTTGTGCTCTCATCACCCTGCAATGAATTGCAAATGTTGAAAGAACTACCGGTATCCAATACCCAAGTCGAATTATCACAAATGAAAAAATTATAAGGCGTTATTGTTAGAAGTATGCCCTAGAAGCCAACGTGGCTGACGCATATTTGTAATCTGGGGCATAAATTTGTAATTTGACACTTATTAATAAATAAGATTGGGCAATTTATTTTTCATTCATGTTTGTATGTGTCCATGAATCATCCAAAAAATTAATAGATGATGACACATAATTTCAAGGAGTTGAGAATTTGAGGTATGTGTCATTAGGGATTAATTTCTAAATGCTCCTGATCGAAGGATTCATCACGAGGGATGGTGATTGATCCGCTAAGATTAGTGCACAGATCACTTAGTCAGATGGACGAGTCTCGAGTCTGTTAGATGTATGCCCTAGAAGCCAATTTGGCTGACACATTGTTGATTCTAGGGACATAATTTTGTACTTGACTGTTTATTATTGAATAAATAAAAGGCATCTTTTCATTCATATTATTTATGTGTCTATGAATCGTCCAAGGAATTAATAAGATGATGATACATATTCTCAAGAGTTGAGAATTTGAGCCATGTATCATTGGTGATTAATTTCTAAATGCTCCTGATCAATGGATCATCACGAGGACGGTGATCGATCCGATCAGTGCACAGATCACTTTCCTTCTGGATGGACGAGACTTGAGTCCACAGTGTAGGGACACTGAAGTGATAGTGCAGGTGCTTGTTAGAGAACAAGGGTACTGAGCGTGACCAAGACAAGAAGTCACTTGGATATCTATCCACTCGTCAGTGACTTGCTTGATGTTGCAGTAGTGTGACTGGTCCTTTGACCTGCGGTGCTTCGGCTACTCACAGTGAGGTTATTGTAGTTTGACTGCACACATACATGGTCTCTAGCCATATGGGTCCATGCAGTGTAGATTGGCTGCAGTAGGTTCACTATAGGAGTAGGGTATGCACCTACAAGGAATCTATCGACCTTGATAGAAGAGGAGTGATCCTATGTGATTTGTTAGACTGAGTTCTAAGACCTTGGCCAGGGCAATAATATAAAGTGGAGAAAGAGTTTTCCACTATCGAACTCAAGTCGAATAAATCTTGACATATGACAGACAATGGGGTTTGACGAGTTGTCCATGACCTCCGTCCTGTAGGGATCCACGATAGTAGGATTGTATCACACGTTAACTGCACCTAGAGGTTCATTATTCCATTCTGCTGGGTAGCCACTACATGCTGCTAGGTGTCACTGGTGGATGGTGGGACTCATAGGGATTATCTTGATGATCGATAAACCCTAATGAGTTGAGTTGGAATCGTTCCAACCCATTGAAAGGAGTTTTCAATGATATTGAGATAGAGATCACAATATATCTCACTACCAGTCAGAATAGAACCTATGGGGTCACACACACTAGAAGTATTGACCGATCCGATGGTTGAAATCGTGATTAGGAATCACAAGTAATCAATTTGATTGATAAGAAGTTGAAGAAAGGAACAAAGGAAATTAATTAATTGGACTTGAAACAAGAGTCCTACTTCGGGTAGGATTCCTAGAGTCCTAATTGAATTAGGACTGGGAATCCTAGTTGGAGTAGGACTGGGATTCCTACTTGGAATAGGATTCCTACAATCCTAATGAGATTAGGAATTTTGAATTAAAATTGGATTCCTACTTGGAGTAGGATTCTTAGAAATCCTAATTGGATTAGGACTTCGGATTCAAATAGAGTCCTAATTAGATTAGGACTAAAATTAAATACATCCTAATTGGATTAGGATTCCTTAAGTCTAAATTAATTATTAATCTAATGAATCAACATGACTCCTAATTGGATTAGGATTGAAGAGTTCAATTGAGTCATGGTTCATTCAAGTCCTAATTGGATTAGGACTAGCATAGATTGAACCCAAAATTGGCTAATCCTAATTAGATTAGGATTAAACCATGAGAGAGGCACCTAATCCTCTTTGGAAGAGGATTAGGCTAACCAAGTAAGAGGGGCATCAGCCCCTCTCCAATTGGTTAGGGCGACAAGAAGAGAGAAGGGGCCGGCACTCCAAAGAAAGAAGGTTGTCAAGGGCTCCTAACTTGTAGGAGCCCTTGATGCTTATAAAAAGGGACCTAGGGCCGGCGCCCTAGGAGTGTGCTCTCTTCCCCCTCTTGCTGCCGCCACCAGCCCCTCTCCTCTCTTAGTTCAGCCGCAAGCAAGGGAAAAGGATCTCCAAGTGTTGGCGGCCTCCTCCCCTTCCCTTCCTTCATCCAACGCAAGGAACAAAAGAAGGCTGCGTGGGGTTCTTTCTTCTTCCTCATCTTCATCCTTCTTCTTCCTCCTCTCAAGCACAATCAAGGGTTGATTGAAAGAGAGGAGATCAGCCATCAAAAGAAGTCTTTGCAAGGGAGCTAGCACCCCGGGAAGACAAGAAAGATTTGATCGGTCCTCTACTTCGTGTGGATACCCGTAGAGGCCGGACGTTTGAACGGCTTCAAGCGAACCCTCTTCCAAAAACCACGAATTCAGATTTGCGGTGATCATCTACCCGCGCAAGGTGAAGATTTGATCTTCCTAATAGTTTTAAAAGTTTTTAATTCTTGCCTAATTACGAAAGGTCTCGAAACAACGTTCATGCGATGAACGTCGAACCCGTGCATGCCGATTCCGCTGCCATCTGATTTTTATTTTGAAATATCAGCGGCATGGGCGGGTTCCCAACAGTGGTATCAGAGCCTAGGCTTCGTAGATTAAGGTAAGAATTAAATATCTAAAGGCTTATTAGATCTGAAAATTGAATGATCATGCATGCTGAAAAATTCTGCATGCAGATTTTTCAGGGGTGCTGATTTTTGCATGCTGATTTTTATGTGATAAAAAGATGATTCTAATTACATTGTTAATGGGATTACAAAGTTTAGAATCATGATTAGCATGATCAGCGACCTATGTCATGATATAATCAGTTAGTTTTCAGATCTGAAAATTATAATTGTTGCATACGGTGATGATCATAGGATTCAAGCCCTTTTGGTATCAAATGTAATGACCTGCGATGTGATCTGCGATGTCATGTAATTTTTCAGATGCTTGCATGCATCTTATTTGATGTTTTGAGAGGCCTGCGTGCCTCCTAAAAGGAGATGTAATTTATTTTTATTTTTATTTCACATCTGGTTGTATTTCTGTGATGTGATGTACATCAACGATCAAGTTGAAGCAAAGGTATGAGATGAAAGGTGATCTAAGCGGTTGATGGCGATGGGATCAAGAGTTGATCAAGGATCGAATCAAGGAGGCTTAGAACCAATTCAAGAGTTGAAGACCACTTGATCGATTGATGTGCATGTGCTTGTAATACGACCTAATTAGAATCTATGATCATCACCTATTTAAAGTTTAACTTTATTTGATGCTGCGATTATAACTGCCTGTGATGTACCGTTTGCATGAGATGTGAATGCGAGTCGGGTAGATAGGTTTACATATGATGTATCAAACCCAATTGAGACCTAAATCAAAACCTCCTCAATCAAGTCGAGAGTGAACCGACATGAGCAAGTCATATTAGATTAATTGATCTAATTGGTGTCTAGGAAAGCATGAAAGGTGGTTACTTAATTAGGACCTTACTCTCTGAGTAAGGGGAGCCTCCCACCTGCTTACCTGGCCAATTGTTCGATTACCTCTTATGAAGGGCTCAAGTTGCAAACACTAAGACCTGATTAACCAATATTAAGTCAATAGGTCTTCCACTGTAGTAGAGCTGCTAAGGCCTTTCTGATGTTGATTTGTCTCGGCTGGACACAGTGGTCAAGTTGCATCGGGGGGCTGGACCTCTCTATAGACATGAGATGTTGTAGGGTAAAGGTGGGGTTGGGCACCAATAACTGTTAGGTGAGGACCCAATGACGACTTTATTCCTACGGTTATACGGTGGGTCTGACTTAACTAAGAAATGGGACCAATAACTGTTAGGTGAGGTCTTCATGGCTTAGAGACCAAGTTACACTGCAACATGCTTGAGAAGCATTGTACAAGAGTTGTACACTCATCCATCTATGTGTCACCAATAACTGTTAGGTGAGGTGGCATGTAAATTGGTGGGACCGTAGTACCCACTAGAAACCCTAGTCGTGTGGGATTTCCGTTTCCCTACCAGGGGAGTGTGAGGGATTCGAGAAAATAGTGGGAGTTACATTTGTTCTAAAAGATCTTAGAACAGATTAGGATCAAGTACAAAAGTCTAACTAGAATCTTTACTCTCTGCAGATACAATGTCGGCTTCAAACCCTTTGACCCGTATTCTTGAGACCAACCGACTGACCGGAACCAATTACAAGGACTGGCTTAGGAATCTCAAAATTATTTTGAGCTGTGAGAAAATAGGCTACATACTTGATTCAGATATCCCCACACTACCAGCACGTCCTACTGATGTTCAGCGTGAAATGCATAAAAAGTGGTTGGATGATGACATTAGAGTAAAATGCTATATGATGGCATCCATGTCTAATGAACTCCAATGCCAGCATGAAAATATGAAGACTGCTAGGGACATACTGGCACACCTGCAAGAGTTGTATGGTGAGCAGAGTCGCACAGCTCGTTTTGAAGTGTCCAAGAGGCTTTTTAAAATAAAGATGCGCAAGGGGCAGTCTGTCCATGATCACGGTCTGACCATGATCAAGGACCTAGAGGAGCTTGAGAAGCTCGGTATGGACATGCACAAGGAATTACAAGTGGATTTGATCCTACAGTCACTTCCTGATTCATTTGGTCAGTTTATAGTAAACTACCACATGAATAAGATTGAATGCACTAAGACTGAACTAATCAACATGTTGGTAACTGCTGAGAGAGCCTTGAAAGGTTCAAGGGGCAATGTCCTTGCTGCTGAGTTGACTTCTGGTTCCAAGAGAAAGTCTACTTGGAAGAAAAAGAAGCCTGCTAAGAAGCAGAAGAAAGACAAGAAGCCAAAGAAGGAAGTTCAAAAGAAAAAGGCTAATGACAAAGGAAAATGTTTCCACTGCAATGTCGACGGCCACTGAAAAAGGAACTGTCCTTCATACCTCAAGAGCCTGAAGAACAAGAAGGCTGACACACCTTCAGAAGGTATAGACTTGCTCATAATTGAAACTAATCTAACGGTTTCTTCTACTTCCAGTTGGATTATAGATTCTGGTTCTAGTGCTCATCTGTGCACTACCATGCAGGGTCTAAAGGAAAGTAGAAGGCTGGCGGAAGGTGCGGTAACCCTTCGGGTTGGCAACGGGGCAAAAGTTGCTGCTATGGCTGTGGGCACCTACCATCTGCGACTACCGTCTGGATTTAGTTTAATACTTAGAGACTGCTATTATGTACCTGTTGCTAGTAGAAATTTGATTTCTGTTTCATGTCTAGCACAGGAAGGTCATGTTTTTACATTTGACAAAGACTGCTGTTCTATTTATTTGAGAAATAAAATATTCGCACGTGGTTTCATGATTGACAGTCTCTATCATTTACATATGGATGTATCTGTGAATGTTACCGAGCAAGAAGTGAGTGCCAAAGGATCCAAAAGATCCAGAGATGAGATAAACCAAAGATATTTGTGGCACCTCAGGCTTGGCCATATTGGAGAGGACAGAATGAACAAAATGGATAAAGATGGGCTTTTAGGCTCATTGACTTCCGAGTCATATCCAGTTTGCGAGTCCTATCTTCAAGAAAAAATGGCAAGACTGCCCTTTGTAGGACATGGGGAGAGGACCACTGAATTACTTGCCCTAGTACATACAGATGTATGTGGCCCATTCGATGTGCTAGCCAGGGGATGTTATTCTTACTTCATTACCTTTACCGATGATTACTCACGGTATGGGTATGTGTATCTTATGAGACACAAGTCTGAGTCTTTTGAAAAGTTCAAAGAGTTCAAGAATGAAGTAGAAAAACAAACTGGAAAACCTCTTAAGGCTCTTCGATCAGATCGAGGAGGAGAATACCTTAGTGGGGAATTCCGGGACTATCTCAAAGAAAACGACATAGCCTCACAATGGACACCTCCGGGTACACCTCAACTCAATGGGGTGTCAGAGAGGAGGAATCGGACCCTATTGGATATGGTCAGGTCCATGATGAGCTTCACTGATTTACCTATGTTCCTTTGGGGAGATGCCTTACTCACAGCGATTTATTTATTGAATAGAGTTCCCTCTAAATCCGTTCCTACCACACCGTATGAGATATGGCATGGTAAGAAACCAAGTCTGGGTCATCTCAAGATTTGGGGATGTCCGGCCCACGTCAAGCGACTACAGGCGGACAAGTTAGAGGCTAGGACCATAAGTGCTCGTTTTATAGGATATCCTAAAGAGTCATTAGGATACAATTTCTACATCTCAGAGGATCACAATGTGTTTGTGAGCCGTCATGCCATCTTCTTGGAAAATCAGTTTATCCTTGATAGAGGCAGTGGGAGGAAAATTGAGCTTGAAGAGAAAGTCTCTGAAAAGCAACGAGTCATGGATCCTATAGAACCCATTAATAAAGAGCCAGTGCACGATGTCCCTCAACCACCTCGTAGATTTAGTAGGGTCTCCCATCCTCCCGATAGATACTTAGGTATACTAGAAGAGGATACCGAGAAAATGTTCCTAGTGGGAGATAGGGATCACATACAGGATCCCAAAACCTACAACGAGGCGATATCTGATATCGATTCCGAGAAATGGCTGGAAGCTATGAAGTCAGAGTTAGACTCCATGCATTCCAACCAAGTCTGGACCTTAGTAGATCCACCAGAAGGTATTGTACCTATTGGATGCAAATGGATCTACAAAAGGAAGATAGGTTCGGATGGAGAGGTAGAGACCTATAAGGCAAGGCTTGTGGCGAAAGGGTATAGTCAGCGCGAAGGCATTGACTATCAGGAGACCTTTTCACCTGTAGCCATGCTAAAATCCATCCGAACATTGCTTGCCATTGCAGCATTTCATGATTATAAAATCTGGCAGATGGATGTGAAAACTGCTTTCCTGAATGGATATCTTGATGAAGATATCTATATGGAACAACCTTTGGGTTTCACTTCCAGTGATGGAGATCATAAGGTCTGCAAGCTGCAAAGGTCCATCTATGGACTAAAGCAAGCATCTCGGAGTTGGAACACTCGTTTCGATGACGCAATCAAAATGTTTGATTTCATCAAAAACGAAGAGGAACCGTGTGTTTTCAAAAAGGTTAGTGGGAGTGCTGTCGTTTTTCTCGTACTGTACGTAGATGACATTCTCCTGATTGGGAATGATATTCCCATGCTAACCTCGGTCAAGGTCTGGTTGTCAAAAAGAATTCTCCATGAAAGACCTTGGGGAAGCATCCTATATTTTGGGAATAAAGGTTTATAGAGATAGATCTAAAAGGATGCTTGGCCTTTCACAGAAGATGTACATAGAGGAGGTGCTGAAGAGGTTCAGCATGGAAAACTCCAAGAGGGGTCTCTTACCCCTAAGGCATGGAATTCATCTCTCCAAGAAGATGTGCCCCAACACATCTGAAGAGATTCAACGCATGAGCAAGATTCCTTATGCATCGGCAATAGGAAGCCTCATGTATGCCATGCTGTGTACACGACCTGATATAGCTCTTACTGTGAGTGTCACAAGCAGATATCAGTCGGATCCAGGCAAGAAGCACTGGATAGCTGTGAAGAACAGTCTTAAGTACTTGAGAAGAACTAAGGACATGTTCTTGGTCTTTGGAAGAAGATCAGAGTTGAAGGTAGAAGGATGCACACATATTGATGATAGAAAGTCTACATCAGAATATGTGCAATTGTGGTTCAGTAAATTGGAAGAGTTCCAAACAACCGATCATTATAGATTCTACCTTAGAAGCTGAATGTTAAGCCGTATCTAAGGGTGCAGTGGAAACCTTCTGATTAAAAGTTAATTGCAGAGTTAGGTGTAATGTCATTAGATGCCATAACACTTTACTGCGATAACATTGGCACCATAGCACTAGCTATGGAGCCATGGTCTCATCAGAAGTCTAAGCATATAGAGCGGCGCTTCCATCTCATACGCGACTATGTTGAGAAGAAATATGTAGAGGTGCAGAGAGTAGACTCCGCGGATAACGTGGCGGACCCGTTCACTAAGCAGCTGAGTCAGCAAAAGACTGAAGCCCACCTTGAGAAGATGGGCCTAAGATATATGACCAATTGGCTTTAGTGCAAGTGGGAGATTGTTAGATGTATGCCCTAGAAGCCAATTTGGCTGACACATTGTTGATTCTAGGGACATAATTTTGTACTTGACTGTTTATTTTGAATAAATAAAAGGCATCTTTTCATTCATATTATTTATGTGTCTATGAATCGTCCAAGGAATTAATAAGATGATGATACATATTCTCAAGAGTTGAGAATTTGAGCCATGTATCATTGGTGATTAATTTCTAAATGCTCCTGATCAATGGATCATCACGAGGACGGTGATCGATCCGATCAGTGCACAGATCACTTTCCTTCTGGATGGACGAGACTTGAGTCCACAGTGTAGGGACACTGAAGTGATAGTGCAGGTGCTTGTTAGAGAACAAGGGTACTGAGCGTGACCAAGACAAGAAGTCACTTGGATGTCTATCCACTCGTCAGTGACTTGCTTGATGTTGCAGTAGTGTGACTGGTCCTTTGACCTGCGGTGCTTCGGCTACTCACAGTGAGGTTATTGTAGTTTGACTGCACACATACATGGTCTCTAGCCATATGGGTCCATGCAGTGTAGATTGGCTGCAGTAGGTTCACTGTAGGAGTAGGGTATGCACCTACAAGGAATCTATCGACCTTGATAGAAGAGGAGTGATCCTATGTGATTTGTTAGACTGAGTTCTAAGACCTTGGCCAGGGCAGTAATATAAAGTGGAGAAAGAGTTTTCCACTATCGAACTCAAGTCGAATAAATCTTGACATATGACAGACAATGGGGTTTGACGAGTTGTCCATGACCTCCGTCCTGTAGGGATCCACGATAGTAGGATTGTATCACACGTTAACTGCACCTAGAGGTTCATTATTCCATTCTGCTGGGTAGCCACTACATGCTGCTAGGTGTCACTGGTGGATGGTGGGACTCATAGGGATTATCTTGATGATCGATAAACCCTAATGAGTTGAGTTGGAATCGTTCCAACCCATTGAAAGGAGTTTTCAATGATATTGAGATAGAGATCACAATATATCTCACTACCAGTCAGAATAGAACCTATGGGGTCACACACACTAGAAGTATTGACCGATCCGATGGTTGAAATCGTGATTAGGAATCACAAGTAATCAATTTGATTGATAAGAAGTTGAAGAAAGGAACAAAGGGAATTAATTAATTGGACTTGAAACAAGAGTCCTACTTCGGGTAGGATTCCTAGAGTCCTAATTGGATTAGGACTGGGAATCCTAGTTGGAGTAGGACTGGGATTCCTACTTGGAATAGGATTCCTACAATCCTAATGAGATTAGGAATTTTGAATTAAAATTGGATTCCTACTTGGAGTAGGATTCCTAGAAATCCTAATTGGATTAGGACTTCGGATTCAAATAGAGTCCTAATTGGATTAGGACTAAAATTAAATACATCCTAATTGGATTAGGATTCCTTAAGTCTAAATTAATTATTAATCTAATGAATCAACATGACTCCTAATTGGATTAGGATTGAAGAGTTCAATTGAGTCATGGTTCATTCAAGTCCTAATTGGATTAGGACTAGCATAGATTGAACCCAAAATTGGCTAATCCTAATTAGATTAGGATTAAACCATGAGAGAGGCACCTAATCCTCTTTGGAAGAGGATTAGGCTAACCAAGTAAGAGGGGCATCAGCCCCTCTCCAATTGGTTAGGGCGACAAGAAGAGAGAAGGGGCCGGCACTCCAAAGAAAGAAGGTTGTCAAGGGCTCCTAACTTGTAGGAGCCCTTGATGCTTATAAAAAGGGACCTAGGGCCGGCGCCCTAGGAGTGTGCTCTCTTCCCCCTCTTGCTGCCGCCACCAGCCCCTCTCCTCTCTTAGTTCAGCCGCAAGCAAGGGAAAAGGATCTCCAAGTGTTGGCGGCCTCCTCCCCTTCCCTTCCTTCATCCAATGCAAGGAACAAAAGAAGGCTGCGTGGGGTTCTTTCTTCTTCCTCATCTTCATCCTTCTTCTTCCTCCTCTCAAGCACAATCAAGGGTTGATTGAAAGAGAGGAGATCAGCCATCAAAAGAAGTCTTTGCAAGGGAGCTAGCACCCCGGGAAGACAAGAAAGATTTGATCAGTCCTCTACTTCGTGTGGATACCCGTAGAGGCCGGACGTTTGAACGGCTTCAAGCGAACCCTCTTCCAAAAACCACGAATTCAGATTTGCGGTGATCATCTACCCGCGCAAGGTGAAGATTTGATCTTCCTAATAGTTTTAAAAGTTTTTAATTCTTGCCTAATTACGAAAGGTCTCGAAACAACGTTCATGCGATGAACGTCGAACCCGTGCATGCCGATTCCGCTGCCATCTGATTTTTATTTTGAAATATCAGCGGCATGGGCGGGTTCCCAACAGAGTCCACGGTGTAGAGACACTGGAGTGATTATGCAAGTACTTGTTAGAGAACAAGGTACTGAGCGTGACCAAAGATAGTAGTCACATGGATGTCTATCCACTCGTCAGTGACTACTTATGTTGCAGCTGTATGACTGATCCCTTGACCTGCGATGCCTCGGCTATTCACTGTGAGGTTGCTGTAGTTTGACGAGCATGTGAACTTGGGCCCTAATCATTCGGGTCCTTATAGTGCGAATTGGCTGCAGTAGGTTCATTTTGGAATAGGGTTACATCTAGATGGGATCTATCGACCTTGATAGATTAGGAGTAATCCTATGTGATTTATGAGACTGAGTTCGATAAATTCCTGGCCAGGTATTTTTGAAAAAGAGTTTTCCATATCTCGAACTGGAAGTCGTATAAATTTGACATATGACAGACGATGGGGTTTGACGAGATATCCATAACCTCCGTCACGTCGGGATCCATGATAGAGGGACTGTATCATACGCTAACTGCACCAAAAGGTTCAGATATTCCATTCTGCTGGGTTGCCACCACATACTGCTAGGTGTCACTAGTGGATTGTGAGACTCGAAGGCATTCACTTGGTGATCAGTGAACCCTAAGAGTAGAACTGAAATCGTTTCAGTCCACTGAAAGGAGTTTCAGTGATATTAAGATGGAGATCTCAATATTTCTCACTACCAATCAGAGTAGAACCTACGAGGTCACACACATAGAGGATTTAATTAGTCAGACTATCATAATTATGATTTGGAATCATAATAGAAATCAATCATCAATATGATTGGTGATTGAATTAACCCACTAAGAGTTAATGAGTTAATGGAAGAAGAATTAAGTAGAATTGATTGCAATTGGATTGCAATTGGGATGATTTAATGAGCCAAATCAAATTGGGTTCGACCCAAATTGATTTGGAATCATGATTGGGTCAATTTGATTAAACCAAGATTTGTGCGGATTTTAAAGACCACATGCCGTTGTAGGATGAATATGACTTAAGTCATGTTCACACTATGCAGACTTTAAAGTCCACATGGCATTGTAGGATGCATGCTCCCAAATCAATTAATTCTCCTAATGAGATTAGGAATCCTAATATGATTAGGAAATTAATCAATTGATTAAATAGACACATGTCATGCATCTATGAGCACAAGGATTGGACACTTGGCATTAATCCAAGGGTGGGTTATAGTCCCATACTCCTAATAAGATTAGGAGGAGCCCTAAACCCAATCTATAAAAGGGTAGCAAGGAAGAAGTTATGAATTAATTCTCTCCTCTTCCTCTCCACGCCTCCTCTTCTTTCTTCCTCCTTCTCCATGGCAGCAAGGGGTCTTCATCCTCCTCTTCTTCCACGGTAGCAAGGCAAGGAAGATCCACGTGCAAGGTTCCTCCTTCCTCTTCCTCCATCGCGAGCAAGGTTGAAGAAGAAAGGGTTCTTCTTTAAGGAGGTATGTTGCAGATTTTTATCTTCTAATCTATATGATAGTCATGAGAGGTCTTTGCAAGGAGCTAGCACTCCGGTAAGACCCTATCTCAGATGATTAGATCCTCGTGTGGATACCTGTAGAGGCCGGACAATTGTGTGGCTCAAACAGGAACCTAGAAGATCATCAGGCTGCGGTGTTCTTCACCTGCAGAATTTTTGAAGATGAGATCTTCAAATTAATTTTTTCTGATTTTAGTTTCAGTTTTATGAATCTTAATCAACCTTCCTCAGATCCTAATCTTCCCTCCCTAATGAATTCAAAGATCTTCTAAATTTGGATCCAGAAAAATTTTTGAATTCTACGATCCGAGGCGCGTTCATGCGATGAACGACGTCCCATTCGAATTTCGCTGCGAACGTCGCATCGAACGGAGCATAACTCAGCAGTTATTATATAAGTACCTTGATTTGCAACAGATTGCATATTTCTCCTAGGCCTGTTTGGGTCAAGTGTGGCAATGTATTGAGGATAATTTCTCTTCCAATACTCCTGCTTCTTACAATAGAAGCATTCTACCTAACTCTAGTCAGCCTTAATCTTTTTGGTCTGACTATTCCGAGTTTTTAGCTTTCTAAGCCAGCTATTAAAGTTGGGTCTTGTTAGCTTATCACTATCCAATAGCGATCAGTTAGTGGTCATTTCTGCATAAAGAAAAATCGGCTTAATAGTATATGAATTGACTAAACCCTAAAGACTTGGACTTTAGTCTAAAGATCCTTCCAGTATTTTATACAAATTGGTAGCCTCTACCTCAAATTCAAAGAATTACTCTTAACTCTTTAGTGGGCACTAGAACTCAATAGATCGCATATGGGCCCGAGTGTGGCTCGGCCAACCCATATGCACCTATTGGTAGGTTCTTAACCAATTGTTTCACCAAATAACTTCTAGTAATAATTTTGCCCCAGGCTCTTCAGTAGGCATGTGGCGCCTCCACCAAAAATCCTAGTTAGGTCCAACCAATAATATGATAGGGTTCAGTATAATCTACTAATAGATGACCAAGTCCGAGTGTGGCTCGGCCCACCTGATCATCTATTGAAGGTACACTCGACTCAATATTTATTGAATGACAATTCCAATGCCCGATAAGCACCAGGCATGTGGCACCTCTAATGATTATCGAAACATTGGATCCATTATCACCCAACTTAATGGAAAGCTATGACCTAGTTATCTCCATAACTATTTCATTTTAAGGACCTAATAATTTTAGAGGATTTGATTCAATGAGGATAGATGAGAAGATCCGGTTAATCTAAATCCTTCTACTGACTTCACCAAGTCAGATTATAAAGAATTAGATTCAAACCGGTTAAGGAGGCACCTAAATCAGTCCAACTGATTTTTCTTATAGGTATGGGTCAGCTCGAATCATTAAGTGATCTAATCAAAAATGATTGACCAAGTCAGCCAGGTAAGTGAGATCGGTGGAAGGGATGTGTCATTAACTCGACAAAGACGGATCAGTTCGAGCAGTTTTCAATTAAAAACCACCAGTCAAGCTATCAAACTTACCTTAGATACCTACTGGTTAATCAATTTTGATTTGATTACTCAAATGATTCGGGCTCAACCACTGAGCCTCAATCAAGTTCTATCTTGGTCTAATCAAAGACATGAATTTGATCAATCTACAACTATTGTAAATTGAATTGAGTTACCTTGACCTAGTCTAATTACTACTCAGTTAGATTTAATCAATTAACTCAATTAATCCATAAATGATTCTAACCTTAGGTCTAACCCAATTATATAACTTGACTTGAGCTAACCCAAAATCCCAAGAATTATGCAATGTCGTTGAATTGAGTTACAATTCTAGATCTAGATTTTCATATCACTTAATTTTCAATTAAGTGTAAGCTTATGAAGGTTTAGATCATTGCATATTTCTTTAATTACACATTAATTACAAACTTTCAATTCTTTAAACAATTTTTCATATCTGAGTTTGTTAATTAATCATGTGTAATTCACATTTAATTCATGTTTAAATCCTTATGATTTATGTTCGTATATTACATATGCAAACTATCATGAATTAACTTAAACAACATATAACATATGCATTTATTTTCAGATCTGATTTGTCTCACAAAATCAGAGATAATATGAATCACAAATTTTATTTAATCTAATCTAAACAAATATATGATTTCAGATTTATTCATGTTCAATATATCACATATACTAACATAAATATGCATCACATGCATCCAATTTTTAGATCTAATTAATCATGCATAATCAGCAATTAAATCAATCATAAAAATACTTTAGATCTAATCTAAACATGTTCATGATTTCAAATTTAATTGCAATGATTAAAAATATAAAAGTTTAAACAGAGAATCTGGCTCTGATACCACTGAAAGAGATCTATGCAGTCTAGCAGTGGCAGCATGCTGAAATTTTTTTTTTTTTACCGGTGGTTGCACCTGTTCGGATTACCTATGTACCCCTTCAAAAGGGGATCAAGCCATATGTAGTTCTTATATGTTTGAAAAACGCAGCGGAAAGATCGAATTAAATATTTTAATTCTAGCATGCAAGAAAAATCAAATCTCAAAAACACCACTAAGTCATAATCAAAGTATCGGGATCTTTTAAACGATTATGCTAAAATCTAATGCATGATTAATATAAGATCTGAAATGAAAGACCTTATTTAAGTTCTAAACTTAAACAACTTAGATCCAACTAATCTTCGAATGTCCATCGAATAGACTCTAGAGATTACTCCATGAGGAGCCCCAACGGAGGTATGAACCCTCGAGGTATTGAATCCGAACTAAAATGCTAGTACATAAAATATTAATTGAGTTCTAAACTTAATTAATCTAAGACCCAATTAATCTTCGAATGCCCATCAAATAGGCTCTGAAGATTACTTGGTGAGGAGCCCCAGAGGAGGAATGAACCCTCGATGTATTGGATCCAATCTAAAATGCTAGCGAAAAATCTATCTCTAGATAAGTCTCTAGATTCATACCTTTATGAAAATAGAAACAAATGAATCAGACGCCTGAGCTTCACAGCCACACAGTCGTCTGGCGTCTACGGGTGATCCACGCGAAGCTCCTGAAGAGATCTTCTTCTGCGGGAGTGCTAGCAAGCACAAAACAGTGAAGGCTAAGGGATCTTCTTCTTCCTTTTTCTTTCTTTTCTCTTTGAAGTAATCAACCCTTGATGAACTTCAAATCAGAAGGGATGAAGAGGAATGAGTGGAGGACTCAAGAGATGAAGAGGATCTATGATGGCATGCTAGAGGAAGAGGGGAGATCGCATGAAGCTTTCTTTCATACGTTTGATCATCATCTTTTTTCATGGCGACAACCTTAGATTAACCTTTCTTAAAGATGTCGCCCAACCCCTTATTTTCCTCCTCTTCACACGCCAAATCCCCTTAATTTAGGCTGATTATGGGTGGTGGGTTTAAACACTAGAGTTTGAATTCAAAATTCAAACTCAAAAGAAAAGTGGGTGAGTGGGAAATTAAACACATGTTTTAAACATGTGTGTTGACTCCTTTAAACTTGATGAAGATAATCTTCATCAAGTCGCCATGCATCAGCAAGAGGACAAGTGTCTTCTTGCGCCACTATGATGAGAGATCAACCACTTGATCTCATCAAATTCAAATATTTGAATTTCATCATGGCGCATGCATGGGAAAAGGACATGTGTCCTTTGGTGCATGGATTAGATGATCACATCATCCTATCATTTAAGTCAAATTAAATTCCTTCTTAAACAAGGAGCCATGCATGTCAAAATGACAAGTGTACTTTAGAGTTCACACAAATTGGATCAAACCCAATCCTATTGGGTCAAGTCCCAAAACCTTAGATTGGGCCTAATCAGATTAGGTCCAAACCTAATGGAACACAAATTGAATCTAATTCAATTTGGCTTAGCCTAAACTCATTCATTCAATCAAATTGAGTACATCCTTTATGTGATCAACTTTAGAAATCCTGTGACTCCTCACAAGGATTATCCTGGCCAAGATTTTGCTAAATTGAACACAAGGGCATTATCTTCTGTCACCAGGAGGGGTTAATTCTATCTTAACTCACACACCGACTTCGCAAGTATTTGATTGCACCCAGTAACCTTTCGTCACTAAATTAGAAACTCAGATAGTCAAGTACCAACGCACAATGAGTTGCTTGCCAGTCACCGTGGTGATCTCAGATCGGAGGGACACATATACTCATATCCACTCGGAACATCTCTCGACAATAGAGCATTCCGAAATTGGTCACGTTTAGTAAAATGTACTCCTACACTTCACCTGTATAACATATCAGTGTCTCCACACTCCTTGGTTAAGAGGACAACCAACGTATATGTCACACAACGACCTAATTTCGATAATGTTGTCGTCCTAGTAACAACATATCATTTGACCGCGAACAGTTTTAAGAACTTGAAGATAAATCCTTCTTTTATTATAAAATAAATCCTAAGGACTTCATCATATAAGAGTTCATTTGAAGATGTACAATGAAATGATGAATAATGCCAAATAACACTTTATCAATTTGTCAATTCATTTACAAAATTCAATCATCAATATGCTGATGATTGACTTTTAGGATACAATTCCCAACAGAAACATCTATTGACAGTAGAGCATTCCGAAATTGGTCACGTTCAATGAAGTATACTCCTATACTTCACCTGTGTGACATATTAGTATCTCCACACTCCTTGGTTAAGAGAACAACCAATGTATATGTCACACAACGACCTAATCTCGACAATGTTATCATCCTAGTAACAGCATATTATTTGGTCGCGAACAAGCTTAAGGACTCCCAGATAAATTCTTCTTTATCACAAAAGGAGTCCTAACGACTTCATCATATAAGAGTTCATTTGAAGATGTACTATAATGATGAATGATTCCAAATAGCACTTTATTAATTTATCAATTTATTTACAAGTTCAATCATCAACATGCTGACGATTGACTCTTAAGATATAAATCTCAATAGTTCCATGTCAAGATTTTGCTAATCTCATGTAGAAAAAAATTTAAGATGAGCATGATGGGTGAACTTACAAAAGATGGAATCTTCATTAGCCAAAACAAGTATACAAGAGAAATCTTAAAAAAATTTGGCATGAAGAAAATAAATCACATCGGTACCTTCTTCCTTGGTATCTTCCATTGTGTCGAAAAGTCTCGTGAATCTATCGAAATCACGAAGAAGAATTGGTCTTTCTAACCGTGGATGAAAGAAGGGCCGAAAGGAAGGATGTTGTAACTCTTCCGGCAGAAAAGGTACTATCACCTTTTGTTCTGAGATGCACCTTCATCTGGAAGAAGGCTCAGAATAACTCCATGGTTGAGACAATTCTATGGAGTCTCAAAAAATAAAAATTCAACTATCATCCTCCAAGCATTAGGGACAAGCTGGGCTGGGACGAGCTGGAACTGAGCCAACAGATCGATGATGATCAAAAGAATCAAGAGCCTCAGCCCCTCCTTAAAGTTTCTTATAAAGGGTGAGTTGATTCTCCCGAGGCGATGTCACCCGATCAAAGGGATTGGGCAACTCCAAGGAGAAGTTTCGAGGGATAAAAAACTCAGTTCGAATTCGGTCGAGGTTGGACTCTCTAGGACACTCCTTCTAGTATCTGAACTCGAGACAACCTTAGACCAGGTTCTGCCTGAAGCCACGAAAGCTTGGTCAAGAGAGCTCTGACCCGCTCTCTCAGTGTCTGTGGACCATTCCTCCAAAGATGGAACCATCATGGGAGAACAAAAGAAAAAGAGGAAAGAAAGCCTAGAATGAACCTACCGAAGACCCAATATGATAGAAGAGCTCCATTGAGGCAATGAAACTTTGATGGAAGTGCATGAAAGAAACGATCATAAAGGCTTGATCATGGTCTCTCTCTCTAAGTTCCAAAGCATAAGAGATTAGAATGGGGAGGACACACCAGTCTCCTGCCTTATATAAAGCTTTAGATAATCTGGATTGGCATGGTGGTTCACCTACCCTAGCCAATCCTTACCATATGTCGCTCAGATGTTTGCTCCCTCATGTTTACTCAAATTGTCATCGATCCAAAATGTCTAATCATTACGCCGATATTGCCTCCACGAACGATAACACTTTGGGAACGCAAACCCAGCACATCCTGTTGGAATTTGTATCCTAAATATCAATCATCAGTATATTGATGATTGAATTTTGTAAATAAATTGACAAATTAATAAAGTGTTATTTGGCATTATTCATCATTTCATCTTCAAATGAACTCTTATATGATGAAGTCCGTAGGACTTATATTATGATAAAGAAGGATTTATCTTTGAATCCTTAAACTTGTTTGCGACCAAATGATATATTGTTACTAGGACGACAGCATTATCAAGATTAGGTCGTTGTGTGACATATACGTTGGTTGTCCTCTTAACGAAGGATTATGGAGACACTGGTATGCCACATAGGTGAAGTGTAGGAGTACATTTCACTGAACGTGACCAATTCCGGAACGCTCTACTGTCGAGAGATGTTCCAAGTGGATATGGGTATAAGTTTGACCGTCTGACCTGAGACCGCAACCTGTGACTAGCAAGCAACTCACTGTACTTTGGTACCGGACTATCTGAATTTCTAATTTAGTGACGGAAGGTCACTGGGTGCAGTCAAGTACTTGCATAGTCAGTTGTGAGTTAAGATGGAATTGACCTCTCCTAAAAACAGGAGATAATGTCTTGTGATTAATTTAGCAAAACCTTGGCTAGGATAATCCCAGTGAGGAGTCACGAGATATCTAAAGTTAATCACATAATGAATGTACTAATTATAGGGTTGATAGTGAGCTCTAAGTCATCCTGGCATTAGGAGTCAAAGGGATTGAATTATATAGTAACCATAGTCCAGGGTTCCAGAATATTTGTTTCGCATATATTCGACCTATCCGGACGTCGGGTATTATTGCTAGATGGTCACATCGATTAGTGTAGGAAGTCGTTCCTATAGTACCGGCCTAGGTTCGAACCTATGAGGTCACACGCATAGAAGATTCCTGATTGATCAAGAAAGCTGATGAATGATTAAGAATCATTCAGGGATAATTTAGTCATTTTGATTGGCAAATTATCTTATAAAATAATTAAAGTAATTATTGAAGGATTAATTAGTAATTAAATTACTAATAAACTCAATTTGATTGAGTAATTGAGCTAAGGATGAGCCAAATTGAATTGGATTCAACTTTGGGCTCAATCAGGATTTTGACCTGATTGGATTAGGTCAGAACCAAAAAGGACTTAAGCTGATCAAATTAATTTTAAATTAATTTAAACTTAATTGGGGATTGACCTAATTGGATTAGGTCCAACACAAAGTAATTAATTCAATTTGATTGAGTTTGGATGAGCCAAAAATTGAATTGGATTCAATTTGAGCTCAATTAGGGTCTGACCTGATTAGATTGGGTTCAACCAATTTGCTTTGTTTTAATTCGGGTTTGACCAAATTTGATTAGGTGCAACCCAAGAGGATTAGGCTCAGATGATGTGGCAATTAGTGGTGACATGGAATTGGATTTCATGAATTTTAATAAACCAAAATTATTACATGGCGCATGGACCCATTGCTTGACACATGCGACATTGTTTGTTGTTTGAATTTGAATTCAAACATTTAGCAATATATTAAATGATTTCATACATCAAATAACTTCCCTAGCTAGCGTGTGAACCTTTGAATTATTTAAATTCGAATTTCAAATGAAATATATGCGACAAGAGGAAGGAAAATTCTGCCGCATGGATTTCAAATTCCTTCCCTCTTGCACATGTGTTTAAAATTTGAATTTAAATCAGATTTGGTTGAGATCTGATTTGGGTTGTTCCTATTCCATTGCATGCGCCAACTAAAGAAAGTTTTCTGAAGATAATTTTCAAATTTTGAATGAAAATTCGGGGGCCAATAAAAGGGGTCAAACATGGGCACCAAAAATACATCCATTGCAGCCTTCTTCCTCACATGCCTCCTCCTCCTCTTCTTCTCCATTTTAGATAGGGTTTTCAGGGTGAATATCTAGAAGATTCAAGATCAGATCTGAGTTCTTTACTTTTCTTACAAAACTCATCTCCATTTGCTTCAAGACGATTGATCAAGAGTTGATTGAATTCCGGCGAGCAGATTTTAGCTTTCAAGTGTTCTGCAGCAGCTAGCACTGTTGCGGAAGAAGATTCTTCAGAGCTTCGCGTGTACTTCTCATAAAGATCAATCATGGGCGTGGCTGCGAAGTCAAGGATCAGATCCACAACTTTCATCCATCATAAAAGAAATTAATGTAGCATTAATCATTTATTATGATGTCAAGGTCTAAGTCCGATTTTCCGAGATTTTATCCTCTTTTGGGGCTCCTCATGGAGATATCTTCAGAATCCATTCGATAGATATTCGGAGATTAATTGGAATAGAGTTCTTAAGTTTCAGATCTGATAGTTAATGATGCATAAAAGTGTTAGGAACCCGCCCATGCCGCAGAAAATTCAAAACAAAATCAGATGGCAGCGGAATCGACATAAGCGGGATCGACGTTCATCGCATGAACGTTGTTTCATGAACCGTTCGTAGTTAGATAAGGATTAAAAACTTTTATCACATTAGAAGATCAGATCTTCACCTTGTGCGGGTAGATGATCACCGCAAATCTGAGTTCGTGGTTTTAGGAAGAGGGTTCGCTTGAAGCCGTTTAAGTGTCCGGCCTCTACGGGTATCCACACGAAGCAGAGATCCGATCAAAGCTCTCTAGTCTTTCCGGGGTGCTAACTTCCTTGCAAAGACTTCTTTTGATGGCTGATTTCCTCCCTTTCAATCAACCCTTGATTGTGCTTGGGAGGAGGAAGAAGAAGAATGAAACTTGAAGATGAATCAAAGCCCTTGCAGCCTACTTCCTTTTCCCTGCGTTGGAAGGAGGAAGAGAGGAGGAGGAGGCCGCCAATGGCTTCTTCTTTTCTTCCCTTTGCTTGCGGCTGAACCAAGGAGGAGGAGAGGGAGGCCACGGCTTGGAAGGGAGAGGATTCAATGATACTAAGGCGCCGGCCCTTGCTCTCCTTTTAAAACCATCTAGGGCTCCTACAATTTAGGAGCCCTAGAGTTATTTCCTAAGAGGGGGCGCCGGCCCCCTCTCTTCATGCCGCACCAAGGAAGCAAAAGGGGAGGGGCTTGCGCCCCTCCCTCTTGGCAAACCCTAATCCACATTAAGTAGGGTTTGGAATGCCCTAATGTGGTCAAGCCCTAATCTAATTAGGCTTAGCCCAAGGGTGAATCAATTTGGATCCAATCTAGGTAAGTCCTAATCCAATTAGAACTTAAATCAATTTTGACTCAATTGAACTCTTCAATCCTAATCCAATTAGGAGTCTTATTGATTCATTAGATTAATAATTAATTGTGACTTAAGAAACCCTAATCCAAATTAGGACATATTTTATTTTGGTCCTAATCCAATTAGAACTCTTATTTGAATTCGAAGTCCTAATCCAATTAGGATTTCTAGGAATCCTATTCTAAGTAGGAATCCAAAGATGAATTCAAAATCCTAATCTAATTAGGATTGTAGGAATCCTACTCCAAGTAGGAATCCCAGTCCTTCTCCAAATAGGATTCCCAGTCCTAATCCAATTAGGACTCTAGGAATCCTATTCTAAGTAGGATTTGTGTTTTAAGTCCAATTAATCAATTCCCATTCCTTCTTCAACTTCTTATCAATCGAATTGATTACTCGTGATTCATAATCACTTTTCAACCATCGGATCGGTCAATACTTCTAGTGTGTGTGACCCCATAGGTTCTATTCTGACTGGTAGTGAGATATATTGCGATCTCTTATCACAATATCATTGAAAACTTCGTTCAATGGATTGGAACGATTCCAACTCTACTCATTAGGGTTTATCGATCATCAAGATAATCCCTATGAGTCCCACCATCCACCAGTGACACCTAGCAGCATGTAGTGGCCACCCAGCAGAATAGAATGATGAACCTCTAGGTGCAGTTATCATGTGATACAGTCCTACTATCGTAGATCCCTACAAGACGGATGTCATGGATAACTCGTCAAACCCCATCGTCTGTCATATGTGAAGATTTATTCGACTTAAGTTCGAGAGCGGAGAACTCTTTCTCCACTGTGCATACTGCCCCGGCCGAGGTCTTACGAACTCAGTCTTATAAATCACATAGGATCTCTCCTTATCTATCAAGGTCGATAGATTCCTTATAGGTACATACCCTACTCCTACAGTGAACCTACTGCAGCCAATCTACACTGCATGGACCCATATGGCTAGAGACCATGTATGTGTGCAGTCAACTACAATAACCTCACTGTGAGTAGCCGAAGCACCGCAGGTCAAAGGACCAGTCACACTACTGCAACATCAAGCAAGTCACTGACGAGTGGATAGACATCCAAATGACTTGTTGTATTGGTCACGCTCAGTACCCTTGTTCTCTAACAAGCACCTGCACTATTACTTCAGTGTCCCCACACCGTGGACTCGAGTCTCGTCCATCCATAAGGAAAGTAATGTGTGCACTGATCTTATCGGATCGATTACCGCCCTCGTGATGATCCATCGATCAGGAGCATTCAGAAATTAATCACCAATGATGCATGGCTCAAATTCTTAACTCTTAAGAATATGCATCATCATCTTATTAATTCTTGGACGATTCATAGACACATAAACAATATGAATGAAAAAGATGCCTTTTATTTATTCAATAATAATAAAGTCAAATACAAATTATGTCCTAGAATTAATAATGCGTCAGCCAAAATTGGCTTCTAGGGCATACATCTAACAAAAAGTTTTAGCATAATTGTTTAAACGATTCCAGTATAATCCTATGTGTTTTTAATGTGCTGATTTCTAGATTTGATCTTGTAAGCATGCATGAATTAAATTATTTGATTTATTTTTCTGCTGCATTTTTGAAACTTAAAAAGAACTACGTGTGGCTTCATCCTCCTTGTGAAGGGGTACGTAGGCAAGCCGATCAGGTTCAGCCATGGTTTAAAAAAAAAAATCAGCATGCTAAACACCGAAGAACCTAGGATGCACTGTCAGTGGTATCAGAGCCAGGTTCATGTTTAAACTTTTATGTTTTAATTCTTGCAATTAAATCTAAAATTATTAACATATTTTGATTAGATCTAAAGTGCTTTTTATGATTGATTTAATTGCTAATTATGCATGATTAAGTAGATCTGAAATTTTGGATACATAGATCTGAAATTAGAGATGCATGTTTGTGTTAGAATTAGTAACATGAATAAATTTGAAATCATAATATTATTTAGATTAGATCTAAATAAAGTTTATGATTCATATGATCTCTAATTTTAATGAACAAATCAGATCTGAAAATAAAAGTGAAAAAATAAATACATAAGATGTATGTTGTTTGTATTAATTCATGTTGTTGTGTATATGTGATGCATGAACATAAAACATAATGACTTAAACATGAATTAAATCTGATTACATGTGATTAATTACAAAAACTCAGATCTGAAAATATGTTTTAAGAACTGAAAGATTGAAATTAATATGTAATTGAAAAAAAATATGCAATGATCAAAACTTTCATAAGTCTAAACTTAATTAAGAATTAAGTGTTATGAAATACAATTGTAACTCAATTAATTGACATTGCATAATTCTTTGGGCATATGGGTTAGCTTGAATCAAGTTCTTAGGATTGGGTTAGACCTAAGGTTAGAATCATACATGGACTAATAAAATTAATTGATCAAATCTAATTAAGTAGTAACTTGATTAGGTCAAGAAAATTCTAGGTCAATTTACAATAGTTGTAGATGGAACAAGTCCATGTTTTTTATTAGACCAAGATGGAACTTGATTTAGGCTCAGTGGTGTAGCCCGAGTCATTTGCGTAATCAAATAGAAATTGATTAACCAGTCGGTGTCTAAGGTAAGTTTGGCAGACTCGACCAGTGATTTTTAATTGGGAGCTACTCGCACTGATTCGTCTTTGTCGAGTTAATAACATATCCCTTCCACCGATCTCACTTACCTGGCCGACATGGTCAATCACATTTTGATTGGATCACTTAATGATTCGAGTTAACCCATGCCTTAAGAAAAATCAGTATGACTGATTTAGGTGTCTTCTTAACCGGTTTCAGTCTAATCTGATTTGGTGAAGTCAGTGGGAGAAATTAGACTAACCGGATCTTCTCATCTATCCTAATTATGAAATCCTCTAAAATTATTAGGTCCTTAAAATGAAATAGTTATGGGGATAACTAAGTCATAGCCTCCCATTAAGTTGGGTGATAATAGGTCCAATGTTTCGATAATTATTGGAGGCGCGACACGCCTGGTACTTATCAAGCATTGGAATTGTCATTCAATATATGATGAGTTAAGTATACCTTCAATAGGCGGTCAGGTGAGCCGAGCCACACTCGGGCTTGGTCGTCTATTAGTTGATTAGACTTAACCCTATCATTTAATGGTTGGACCTGACTAGGGTATTCGGTGGAGGCGCCACACGCCTGCCGAAGAACCTAGGGTAAAATTATCACTAGAAGTTGCTTGGTGAAGTAACTGGTTTAAAATCTACCAATAGGTGCATATGGGTTAGCCGAGCCACACTCGGACCTATATGCGATCTATTGGGTTCTAGTGCCTACTAAAGAATTAGAAGTAATTTTTCGAATTAGAGGTAGAGGCTATCAATTTGTATAAAATAGTGGGAGTACCTTTAGACTAAAGTCTAAGTCTATTGAGTTTAGTCAATTCATATACTAATAGCCAATTTTTTTTTATGCAGAAATGGTCACTAATTTGTCACTTCGCTCATTGTTGGACAATGACAAGTTGACTGGTCCAAATTTCAATAATTGATATAGAAAGCTGAAAACTCAGCATAGTCAGACCAAAAAGATTAAGGATGACCAAAGTCAGGCAGAATGTTTCTATTGTAAGAAGCAGGGGCATTGAAAGAGGAATTATCCTCAGTACCTTATCTCACTTGACCCGAACAGGTCAAGCACGAGAAAAGGGCAATCAGTTACTGATCAAGGTATTTATATGATAACACCTTATAATTTCTCTATATGTTATAATTCGACCTGGGTATTAGATACTGGAAGTCCATTTAATATATGCAATTCGTTGCAAGGACTTCATGCCAATGAGAGATTTGAAAACAGCAAGAGATTCCTGAATATTGGCGATGGAAGATCTGTTCCAGTTCTAGCTTTAGAAAATCTCAAACTTGTTTTTAATTCTCAAACTTGTCTTGAGTGATTGTCACTATTGTCCTACGTTCTTATTGAATATAATTTCCGTAGGCCTTTTGGCCATGAACGGTTATGAAATTTCAATAAAGAAATGTTCTTATGATATCATTATGAATGGTGTTACTGTAATGAATGAACGATTGAGCAATGGCATCTACTTGTTATCACAACCAGTTAATGTAATGCACATATCAAGTAAGCGCCCTAGAATATATAATGTCATGGATGTCTACCTTTGGCATCATAGGCTAAGTCATATTAACAAGAACAGGATGAACAGGTTAAGTAAAGAGAGAATCCACAATGTTAATGATTGTGAATCATTGACAACCTGTGAGTCATGTCTTCTTGGTAAGATGACCAAATCATCTTTTACCGAAAAAGGTGAATGAGTCAGTGACTTATTGACCCTTATACATTCTGATGTATGTGGGCCAATGAGCACAAATGCTAGGATGGGTATTCATATTTCATTATATTTACAGACGACCTTTCGAGGTATGGTTATGTCTATTTAATGAGACATAAATCTGAAGCATTTGAAATGTTCAAATTGCATCGTAATGAAGTAGAAAAATAAACTAGAAAGAGTATTAAAACTCTTCAATCAGATCGAGGGGATGAATACGTTTCCAATGAGTTTTTGACATATATGGAAAAGAATGGGATTCTTTCCCAATGGACTCCTTCTAGTACACCGCAGTATAACGGCGTATCAGAAAGAAGAAATCGAACCCTGTTAGACATGGTTCAATCCATGATGGAATTTGCGAGTCTGCCCATATCCTTTTGGGGATATGCACTTGAGTCAGCCTGCTATATTCTAAATAAGGTTCCAAGTAAGTCTGTAAATAAAACACCACATGAGATGTGGACTGGACGTAGGCCAATGCTCTCTCACCTTAGGGTTTGGGGATGTCCGGCGTACATCAAACATTTGAAAATAGATAAACTTGAACCCAAGTCTGATAAATATTTTTTTGTCGGTTACCCTAAAGAGACTAAAGGATATATTTCTACCTTGCTGAAGAACAAAAGTTGTTCGTAAGCAATAGAGTTGTATTATTAGAGAATGAATTCCTTGGAGAAGGAAGTAGAAGCTCTAATGTTGAGCTTAGGAAAGTTCAACATGTAGAAGATCCGACAGCATCCACTGAACCAATTGAGTCGGATTTGATTAGATCAGATCCAGAATCCATCTTAGATGCACCATTAAGGCGATCAGGTAGAATATCATGTCAGCCGGACATATACTACGGTTTCTTGGTTCGGGATGGGGATCCAATCGAACTTGATGAAAACGATGAAGATCCGATCACCTACATGGTTGCAATGCAGAGGTAGGACTCTGATGCATGGCTTGGAGCCATGCAATCTGAAATAGAATCCATGAAGGTCAATGATGTATGGACATTAGTTGACCCATCCGAAGGGATTAAACCCATAAGGTGTAAGTGGATTTCAAAAAGAAACGGAGCGCAGACAGAAAGGTAGAGACCTATAAAGCCCTTCTGGTTGCCAAAAGATATCGTCAGCGTTATGGTATTGACTATAATGAGACGTTTTCTCCTGTGGCAATGCTCAAATCCATTCGGATTATGCTTGCGATAGCAGCACACTTAGATTATGAAATCTGGCAAATGGATGTAAAGACCGCTTTTCTAAATGGAGATTTAGAAGAGGAGGTGTATATGATGCAACCTGAAGGTTTTATATCTGCAGATGAGTCTAAGGTGTGCAAGCTTTAAAAATCCATTTATGGATTAAAGCAAGCTCATGGAGTTGGAACATACGATTTGATAAGGTGATCAAATCGTATGGCTTCATTAAGAATGAAGAGGAACCTTGTATTTATAAATTGGCGAATGGTTCAGTTATTATATTTCTTATTTTGTACGTGGATGACATTATTCTAATCGGAAATGATATTCCTGCATTAAAAGGAATAAAGGTTTGGCTATCATCTCAATTTGCCATAAAGAATTTGGAAGAAGCATCTTACATCCTAGGGATGAAGATCTATAGAGATAGATCTAAAAAATTGCTTGAATTATCCCAATCCACATACATTGATACTATACTGAAGAGGTTCGGTATGATTAATTCCAAGAAAGACTATCTTCCGATGGGCCATGGAATTAACCTCTCTAAGAAGGATTGTCCGACAACCCCTCAAGAAAGAGAGAGTATGGATAGAATTCGATATGCTTCGGCAGTGGGATCTATAATGTATGCCATGACATGTACTAGACCAGACGTGGCATACTTACTAGGAGTAGTGAGCAGATACCAGTCTGATCCAGGTAGCAACCACAGGAAGGTTGTAAAAACCATCCTTAAGTATTTGAGAAATACTAAAGACTAGTGGTGATGAGAGCACAAAAATGCGATCTAAGTACCAATTAACTTAGCCTAATGCTAGCAAAATAATGATAAATAATAGGTGTTAACATTTGCATGATTAAATATTTTATCTTTAGCACTTATTATAATTTTTATCATTATTTTATATAAATTCATCTCTTTCCAGCTGCAAAACAGAGCCCAGATTCAGCGCGTCCGAATCTCATCCTGCAGCCAGCTTCCGAATTCATAGCATCCTGCATTCCCCTCTTTCCTCATTTCAAAGGGTCCACGTGTTCAGCCGAGTCCCAGCATGGTTCAGCCCCCACACACATCCTCTGTTCCCAGATCCACTCTCACAGCCTCCCAACCGTCCGCGTGCAACCCATCCTCCCACAAGTGATCAACGGCATCCGCGAGCCAGCTCCATCTCCTCATTCCGTTCGCGAATCATCCTCCGCGTCCGATTCTTCAGCGTTCCAGCTCCCAGCCTTCCAGCGTCCATTCCCAGTTCCAGCTTTCGAGTCTGCTTCTTCCGCGTCCCAAAGCTCCCCAGCCGTCCACTGTTCAGCTCCCAGGCATATCAACTGATCCCGAGCATCTCCACGCTCTAGCACTCTTCAAGATCAAGCTCCATCCATTCGCTGCCCAGCCGTCCACGTCCGAGCTCCTCACGAGCGCACGCCTCGTCCGCACCTCATCCCAGCAAAGATCCAAGCTTCCGAGTCCACGTCTGCATCATCCCAAGCGCCAGCAGTCCAGCATCATCCGCGTCCAGCTCTCAGCGGATTCTCCCATATCCATGAGCCAGCAAAGATCCCGCTTCATCCGCACGTTTACAGCACGTACCAGCTGCGATCAACTGTTCGTGATCAACCTCCCAGCTCTCGGAATTCACGATCAGATCTCCCAAACCCTGAGTTCCGACTTCATTCCGCGATCCCTTCTTCCCTTTCCATCTCAGCCGTCCACAATGCTTCTGGATCAGCCTTCCCACATCCGAGATACTCGGCAGCTAGCACGAAAGGAGTTTCACCCGCGTCCATTCCCCAAGGTCTCCACGTATCCCGTAGGATCAGGGATCCATCGCGGCTTATAGAGGAGTTTTCGTGGCTGAGAGGGGGTCCGATTCAAAAAGAAAAAAAAAGAGAGGGGACTGCTATTCGAAAAAACAGAGGAGAGTTTCAGTCGTTTTGAAAAAAAAAAAAAAAGGGAAACAGAGCATGCTCTATTTCTGAAAAGAATAGAAAAGAAAAAAAAATGAGAGGGAGACTAATGTTTGAAATGAGTGGCTGATTTCTTAGGGAGGGTGATGGAGGAACCTTTGATGTATTGCTCTTTGAAGTAAACTCTAAACTTTTGCTTTGAATGACTTATATTTACTGATATGTTCTTGATCCATGCGTAGTTATTTCGTAGATAGCTCTTTGATGGATTATGATTATTGATATATGGATTGCTTTAGTATTTGATTCGTCGTAGACGTAGAAAGCACGATAAATGCTTAAAAATTGAGTTCATATATTCATGAAACATATACCATGATTAGATCTATCCTACAATTAATCTTTAATCAAGAATCATAGAATTTATTTCTTGGATGCAATACCATCAAGGAGGATTCCAGATCCCTACCATCTTTATTTCATTGAATTTTGTTTATTAATATATTATTCTCTGCTTTTAATTTCTGAAAGTCAAAACATCATCTTAATCCACAAATTTATTGAATTAATTAATCTAAAAATTATGCTAATAATCCATAGATCGTTTCCTAAGGATTCGACCTCGGACTTCCGAGTTATACTACTTGTGCGATTCTCCTATACTTGGAAGATTAGTTTCGCGAAAATATTTCTGTGACGCATCAAGTGGCTTGTCTACGGTGATTCTGACTTAAAACTTGAGGGATATACCGATTCAAGTTTTCAGTCAGATCAAGATGATAGCAAGAGCGTGTCGGGATATATCTTTACTCTTAAGGGTGGGGCCATCTGCTGGAAGAGTTCCAAGCAGTATCTAGTGGCAGATTCTACATATGAAGCAGAATATATCGCAGTATCTGATGCTGCCAAGAAAGCTGTATGGTTGCGGAAGTTCATCATCGAGCTTGGAGTGACATCCTCCATTGATGGTCTAGTGCCTGTATTTTATGACAATACTGGGGTCATAGCTCGAGCAAGAGAACCCAAAGCACATCAGCGGACCAAGCATTTTCTACGTCGCTACCACCTGGTTTGAGAGATCGTCGATCGAGGTGATATTGATCTTCAGAAGATTGACACAAAAAAAATCTGGCTGACCTATTTACCAAAGTCCTCGGCATCAAAGAGTTCGACGAACACAAGTCGAAGATGGGTATTAGATACTGTGCCGATTGACATTAGGCTAAGTGAAAGTTGTTGGGATTTGTATCCTAAATATCAATCGTCAGCATATTGATGATTGAATTTTGTAAATGAATTGACAAATTAATAAATTGTTATTTGGCATTATTCATCATTTCATCTTCAAATGAACTCTTATATGATGAAGTCCTTAGGACTTATGTTATGATAAAGAAGAATATATCTTTGAGTCCTTAAACTTGTTCGCGACCAAATGATATGTTGTTACTAGGACGACAACATTATCGAGATTAGGTCGTTGTGTGACATATACGTTGGTTCTCCTCTTAACCAAGGAGTGTGAAGACACTGGTATGCCACACAGGTGAAGTGTAGGAGTACATTTCACTGAACGCGACCAATTTCGGAACGCTCTACTGTCAAGAGATGTTCCGAGTGGATATAGGTATAAGTTTGGCCCTCTGACCTAAGACCGCAACCTGTGACTAGCAAGCAACTCACTGTACTTTGGTACCGGACTATCTAAATTTCTAATTCAATGACAGAAGGTCATTGGGTGCAGTCAAGTACTTGCGTAGTCAGTTGTGAGTCAAGATGGAATTGACCCATCCTGAAAACAGAAGATAATGTCTTGTGATTAATTTAGCAAAACCTTGGCCAGGGTAATCCTAGTGAGGAGTCACGGGATATCTAAAGTTAATCATATAATGGATGTACTAATTATAGGATTGACAGTGAACTCTAAGTCATGCTGGCATTAGGAGTCAAAGGGATTGAATTATATAGTAACCATAGTCCAGGGTTCCAGAATATTTGCTTCGCATATATTCGGCCTATCCGGACGTCGGGTACCATTGCCAGATGGTCACATCGATTAGTGTAGGAAGTTGTTCCTATACTACCGGCCTAGGTTCAAACCTATGAGGTCACACGCATAGAAGATTCTTGATTGATCAAGAAGGCTGATGAATGATTAAGAATCATTCAGGGATAATTTGGTCAATTTAATTGGCAAATTATTTTATAAAATAATTAAAGTAATTATTGGAGGATTAATTAGTAATTAAATTACTAAGAAACTCAATTTGATTGAGTAATTGAGCTAAGGATGAGCCAAATTGAATTGGATTCGACTTTGGGCTCAATCAGGGTTTTGACCTAATTGGATTAGGTCAGAACCAAAAAGGACTTAAGCTGATCAAATTAATTTTAAATTAATTTGCACTTAATTGGGGATTGATCTAATTGGATTAGGTCCAACACAAAGTAATTAATTCAATTTGATTGAGTTTGGATAAGCCAAAAATTGAATTGGATTCAATTTGAGCTCAATCAGGGTCTGACCTGATTAGATTGGGTTCAACCAAATTGCTTTATTTTAATTCGGGTTTGACCAAATTTGATTAGGTGCAACCCAAGAGGATTGGGCTCAGATGATGTGGCAATTAGTGGTGACATGGAATTGGATTTCATGAATTTTAAATAAACCAAAATTATTGCATGGCGCATGGACCCATTGCTTGACACATGGCGACATTGTTTGTTGTTTGAATTTGAATTCAAATATTTAGCAATATATTAAATGATTTCATACATCAAATAACTTCCCTAGCTGGCGTGTGAATAGGGCTGTTAATGAGCCGAGCTGCTCGGGCTCGGCTCGGTAAAAGCTCGGCTCGGGCTCGGTAGTCAAACGAGCCCGAGCCCAATATGAGGCTCGTTTACACTCGAGCCCGAGCCCGAGCTCGAGCCCGAGCAGCTCACGAGCCCAAACGAGCTCTAGTCTTCCACTGAAAAATCTTATTTCAGCACCATAATTCATAAAAATCTAATCACATAGAGAAAAATAGCTTGTTATCGAGCCCGAGCCTGAGCTCGAGCCCGATTACGAGCCCGAGCTCGGGCTCGTTCTAGAGCTCGTAATTGAAACGAGCTTTACGAGCTCAAGCCCGAGCCTTTGCTTTGCCAAGCAAGCCCGAGCTCGAGCCCAAAATAGAGCTCGTTATCGAGCCCGAGCCTGAGCCTGAGCTTCTGTGAAACGAGCCGAGCCGAGCTCTCCCAGGCTCGGGCTCGGCTCGGCTCGTTGACAGCCCTACATGTGAACCTTTGAATCATTTAAATTCGAATTTCAAATGAAATATATATAACAAGAGGAAGGAAAATTCTGCCGCATGAAATTCAAATTCCTCCCCTCTTGCACATGTGTTTAAAATTTGAATTTAAATCAGATTTGGTTGAGATCTGATTTGGGTTGTTCCTATTCCATTGCATGCGCCAACTACAGGAGATTTTCTGAAGATAATTTTCGAATTTTGAATGAAAATTCGAAGGCCATTAAAAGGGGTCAAATATGGGCACCAAAAATACATCCATTGCAGCCTTCTTCCTCACACGCCTCCTCCTCCTCTTCTTCTCCATTTTAGATAGAATTTTCAGAGTGAATATCTAGAAGATTCAAGATCAGATCTGAGTCCTCTACTTTCCTTACAAACCTCATCTCCATCTGCTTCAAGACGATTGATCAAGAGTTGATTGAATCCCGGCGAGCAGATTTCAGCTTTCAAGTGTTCTGCAGCTGCTAGCACTGTTGCGGAAGAAGATCCTTCAGAGCTTCGCGTGTACTTCTCGTAAAGGCCATTCGTGTGCGTGGCTGCGAACTCAAGGATCAGATCCACAACTTTCATCCATCATAAAAGGTATTAATTTTGCATTAATCATTTATTATGGTGTCAAGGTCTAGATCCGATTCCTCGAGGTTTTATCCTCTTTTGGAGCTCCTCACGGAGATATCTTCAGAATCCATTCGATGGATATTCGGAGACTAATTGGAATAGAATTCTTAAGTTTCAGATCTAATAGTTAATCATGCATAAAAGTTTTAGCATAATTGTTTAAACGATTCCAGTATAATCCTATGTGTTCTTAATGTGCTGATTTCTAGATTTGATCTTGTAAGCATGCATGAATTAAATTGTTTGATTTATTTTTCCACTGCATTTTTGAAACTTAAAAAGAACTACGTGTGGCTTGATCCCCCTTGTGAAGGGGTACGTAGGTAACCTGATCAGGTTCAGCCATGGTTTTCAAAAAAAAAAAAAATTCAGCATGCTAAACACTGAAGAATATAGGATGCACTTTCACATCCTTTATAAATGCACTATCCCAAAGATCTTTGCAACAAAACCAAAAGGGCAGCTGCAGTGGAATATTTGCACAACTTTATTCGGCTTCATGAATCACCTCGACTGGTAGGCCTCACCGACAAGTTTACTTTCATTGCCCGAGCCAACAAGTTAACTCGGTTTCGAAAGTGAGAAGCAAGTGATACGCTTTGGAACCGACGTAGCCGACGTGACAGACCGACCAATTAAAACCCACCATGTGGCTAGCCCAAAGATGCACAGAGAGTCTTTCGAATTTCAAAATCTCTCCCCGTTGGCGATGCCTCAGCCATGATCGCGAGTTGTTTCTTTAACCGCATGGACAAGATGCACGGGGCGAGATGCATGAACGAAACGTTTGCAGGTGACCTTCGAGACATGCGATGGGTTACCAAAGATGGCCATCCACATACCTGAATCCCTCGACGACGGACAGCGACCCTCACTATACAAACTAATCCCGAAGGACCCTCCAGGAAAGTGCCCTTGAGCTCTATATATGTTGGTGTCATCGCTCTACCACTCTCACAATACCTCCACTGTTCCTTTAGAGTCTATCTTACTTAAGCATCGGAGATCCTTCGTAGACACTCTCCAATAAGAAGACTTCTTCGCCTTTGTTGTTATATGTCGGATTCGGCATCAGGATAAAACTTTGAGCACAATCTTCTCTTCCCTACACCATCTCAGGACCGACTAGCATTGACTCGTCGCCATCCAAGCATATCGAGCACCACCTCACTATTTTGGAGGCACATCGTGACCTTCCGCCGATCTCTACAGTCTAAACAATCAACTGTCGAACTCTCGGCACCCCAGTCAAATCGATTCTTAGTGATAAATCCTTCTAAGAAAAAAATTAATTGCTAGAGATAAGAAAAGTGTCTGATAATGAAAATACAGTATTGCTTATTTAGTTAAAATACAGTATTGCTTATTTAGTTAAAATTATCTTTTCTAATTAGTTAAAATTAAAATTTAAATATATTTCTTTTATTGGTTTACCAAAGGATATTATTTTAGTAATATATGTTGTTTGACATAGATCTTCTCTGATACTCTAAGAGCCGTTACAGCTAGCCATCATTTTAAACTACAATGGAATTATTATTTACTAAATAAAGTCTATGTTAGCAAGATGAACAATAAGTTTTTTATCTATATAGTAGGAAGGCTCCTGATACCATGTTAGATTCTAAAACCCTTCCATTTAGGGTCCCGCTAGATTTTATGGCTTTCAAGATGTTATATTTTTTAATAATATATAACATGCCGTTATAATGCCAGAGAGATATCCAGAAGAACAAGGGGCATTTTTGGAAGACCGACCTTTTTACCCTTTCCCTTCCGTGAGTGAGACCCACAAACGTTCGGCGGAAGGAAGAATCTCTGGGAGCGGAGATAACCTTTCCCTATCAAAGTATCAATCAATCAATTTAATTCCCCCTTCCTTTCTTCCCACTTTCTCCACATCAGATAAAAAACCATTCCCGGCCCTCTTCCTCTCTCTTCCATCAAACCCTAGAAACCAGAAAGAGAAATCTCGAGCTCGCTCGCTCGATGGCGATCCAGGAGAGGCTCTTGGGGCTGGCGGTGGAGTTCCGGTTCCACCTCCTCGGCGCCGCCGCCCTCGCCGCTGCCATCTTCTTACTCCTCAGCGTGGGGCCCAGCTTCACCACCGTCGTCAGCTTCTTCTGGCCCCTCCTCCTCTCCACCGGCTTCTTTCTCGCCGCCGTCACCGTCCTCCTCCGGATCTCCCCGACGCCGGAGGGGACAGCCGTCGAGCGCACCGGGGAGGAGCTCATCCACTACGTCGCCGGCCTCCCGGAGGAGGCGCACCAAGAGCCGCAGGCGGCGGAAGGAGGCGGCGAGGCGTTGGCGGGGGAGGAGGAAGGCGAGGCGTCGGCGGGGGAGGAGGAAGGCGAGCAGGGAGAGGAGGGACACCCGAAGTCGCAGTAGTGAGTCGGAAAGAAATCGCTCTCGCATGTGCTCCGCCGGATGAACGACTTAACGTCGAATATTCGGGCTACGTGGCGAGCGCTGATTGGAGAGCGAAAGGCGGTGCACCCGATCCGCCATCGCCGACAGCTGGAGAGTGCGCCCGGTGCAATAATCTGCCACTGAAGGAGTTTGGGGAAGTGGGGATTGTATTGTACGGTGGTTGGTATTTTAGGAATAGATTGAATGCTAGAGACTTTGCTAGGACATTTCGACAAGGGATGTGGGCATTGTGGGGATACTGTAGCTTGTGCGTTGTTTTCTTATCGTATTTTGTCCTTTTAAGAAAATTACTTTTTAATTCTCTCAATGTCCCACGGATAGCGCTTGCATTTCCCGCTATTGCGTATCAAATGGTAAATATTTTTTTAATATTGATAGAATTTAAAAATACTAAAAATTATTTAAAGAAATTACAATCTTTTGGAACTGTTGGTTGCTGGGTCAACTGATCGAATCGGCCTGACTAATTGTAAGGCAAAGGCGATAATAAGAGGGAAGCCGAATTTGATGGAGAGACAAAAGAGATAGATGAGGGTGCAATAGATGTCAAGCAATCTGACGATCTTAGTCATCGATCAAGATATCCTCGTCGGGCTTCTCTTTTAGCCACACGATCGCTTTGAGACGAGGCGTGGAACTCACTCGGCGCCACAGGCCAAAGGGTCATGAGACTCGATGACGGTACCGAATGCAGTAAGGGGAAGGTGGGCAAATGAATTTTTGGTTGCACTGCTCATCGCTGTTGATTTGATCATCTCTAGTGAGCTTCCCCTTAGAATCTTTGCCATTCTCCATTTGATTGGTGATTTTTTAGTGAAATCTTAGGAGGCCTCAGAATTAGGGTGATTAGCTTTATTGTCGTTGGAATCTTTGTTTTTCGGTGGGGTTTTGGAGGCGCCGCCTCCTAGATCCGGATGCTTCTCCTCGAGATCGATTTCTTTGCCGTCTTTGCTGGGATGGGATTCAAGAGAGAGAGGAATATCTTAAGAAAGCCACACAGATTGCAAAGCGGCGCGAAAGCCCACAACACCCCTACTATATATATATATATATATATATATATATATATATATATATATATATATATATATATATATATATATATAAAGTATAGCAACATAATGTGGGTGACATGAGGGCGAAGAGAACATCATTTGATAACAAATTTATGTTTTCTTGCAAAGTGACATGAGGGGGAGAGAACATCATTTGATAACACATCATATTTCATACTCATCGTCAATAGATTGTTGTTGTTAAGTATAGCAACATAATTGTGGGTGTATTACATAGTGGTTTTAAGAATAGCCCTTAGAGAGATTAGAGATGCTTAGTCCAACACTATCAAATGGGTTAGAGACATAATAAGCATTTATTTTTAGATAAATTCCTATACTAGCTCTTTTTTTTAAGATTTGGTGAAGGGTTTCGCAACTTACAATTGTGCTAGACAGTTGTACGGCCATCAGTTGTATGAATAGAATCAATAATAGGGTTAATGAGAGAGACGCACGATAACCTCATACCTACTAATGCGTGAGTGGAAGATGTTGGATATTGGTTTAATCAATGTTTGTTTAAGAGTTCTTGTTGTTTAACCTAATCTGCATTCGATCTGACCGGGTCTGATTGCCACCTCTCTTCTAAGATCTGAGCATATCACATCTCTAAACCTATTAAATGGAAAGGAGAGAAAAAGTTTAAGTCCTCTTCAAAGTTCAGAAAAAATAGAAAAAACTCCAGCTAGCTGACATGTTTTTCCCCAAAAGAATAAAGAATTTTTGTTGTTTCTATTCTTCTTTCTTATCCTATCCTGAGTTAAAACTTTTGTATGTGCTTTTGAATAGTTAGAATTCTTCGCATTATTGCATGGGTATTATTATTCTTGTCGGTGTTTTATTGAAGTGTTTGGTTGATTTGTTTGCGATGATTGATGTTTGTTCAAAAGTTCTTGCTATTTAATCCATGTTTTTTCGCATTTAGTCTGGCATAAAGTCTTGCTTATCTATTAGTTTCTATCATTGGTTTGAAAAAATATTTCTCTTCATAATAGGTCATTTTTCATGATATGGACTCTAGCTGGCCAATATTTTTTTCCAAAACAATGAAGAATCGTTGTTTAATCAATGTTTTCCATTACCAAAAAAAAAAAAAAAATTCAGGTTCTCACCACGCACTTTTCCTAACATACAATTAGTTTTAAAAAAAATCCATAAAAACCAGAGTCTTGCTAACTTTGGATTGGTTGGTTTGAAAAAAGATTTGTCTTCATAATGCTTATCTTGCATGATATGGACCCTAGCTGGCCAATATGTTTTTCCAAAAAAAATAATTATGAAGAATCCTTGGAATTTAATCATTGTTCTCCGTTACCTTTACAAATATGTCTACAAAGGTCCTGATTGTTACTTTTGAGGATAACAGTGTCCCTCCAAATAACAAATAGGCAACCACTATCAAGTGATTGTTGATATTAAGCAGTATCTTGATTGTAGATATATCCCCACTAGAAGCTTGTTGAAGAACCTTTGGGTTTGAAATTTATGGACAACATCCTCCAATTGAGCGATTACCTTATCATCTGCCAAATCAACAGGCCATTATTTACAATGATAACCAACAAATGGAAGATGTAATTGCACTGCTTGTAACTCATAAAATAGAATTAGCATAATGGTTTGAAGCAGATACAATGTATGAACATGCACTGAGTTTTGATTTATGTAGAATTTCAAACCAAATGGGTTTGGAATGATAGGACCAAACAATGGGCCAGGAGACAATCTATGTACTCCATAGGAAGGTTTACAGTGCCCACCCTTTGTTAGGAGAAAAATTTTATCAATGAATGTTATTATATATTGTTTGTGGAGATATATTTTCTATTTATTTATTTAAATTTTATACTTATTGCTAATTTTTTCTTTTTTATTTTTTTATAGGTTGTGTTGCTGGAAATTGGACCCGGGGGCAATCTTCGGTCAAGGAGAGGGAGCGGGGAGTCACCACTGCGGGGCGGCGACCGGTCGGCGGGCGGCGTCCTCCGTCTGGGGCGGCCGGAGAGAAGGAGCAGCAGATCCTCGCGGCGGGGCGGCGATCCGTCAGCTGGCGGCGTCCTCCGTCTGGGTGCCTGCACACGAACCGGTAGCCGGATTTTCCGGCGCCGGCCCTCCGACGCTCAAGTCAGGGAGGGGGCGAATAGTGTAAAAAGAGAGATAAACAGTATCTGTAGAGTGCATCAATCTTCCAACCCCCTCCTGAGAGGCGAAGGCTCCCTTTTATAGGCGGGGGTCGGTTTACCTGCGATGTAACAGGGCGAAGCCGTAGTATGGCTCGGCATGTTGCTCAGGTCGGCGCACGATCAGGCGAATTATTGCACTGATGTCGGCGGTGAGGGCGTCGTACAACCCGAACTAGCACGCTACCAGGCGAATTATTGCATTGATGTCGGAGGTATGGCCGAGATCAGAGACTTATCATAGTCGACTAGACTCTGCTGGGCTAATTTGCCGTGGGGAGCTGAGAGTCCGTAGATGACAGGAGCCATGCGCATTAATTGTGGAGTAAGCCGGAGATCCGCATTTATTGTGGAGTAAGCCGGAGATCCGCATTTATTGTGGAGTAAGCCGGAGATCCGCATTTATTGTGGAGTAAGCCGGAGATCCGCATTAATTGTTGAGTGAGCCGGAGGGTTACAGCGGCCATGCGCAATAAATGCCAGAGGGGCGTCAGGGTATGGTCCTCGGCCGGACCTCAGAGGTGCACGGCCGTAGTAGGTGGTTGACAAGAGTAGACCTCGAACATCGGGATTTTTCTTAGATCGGAGGTCTCGAGGTCAGTCGTCTTGAGGTCGGGCGTTCCGAGGTCGGACGCCGACTTCGGCCGTCCAGGGCTGGAGGTTGTGCGGCTTCTTAGGGGCATTTGTGTCATTTGGGAAAAAAATCTTATTCCCCCCAACACTACCCCCCGACTTCCGAGTTCGAGCGGCTTGTGGGCTCGGACGTGGGAAGTAAAGTCTATTGCTAAAGTTGGGGGGCGAGTCTCGTCCGCACCCTTGTGCTTCTCGGAGTTTTCATGGTGAAACCTGCGCCCTTTGACGTCTCGAGGCTGCTTTATCCAGCGAACTTATGATGAAGCTCGCATCATTACGCTTCTTGAAGCGGGGGTGGCGTCTCTTGGATCGCCAAGGTCGCTTTGTGCGGCGGATCCATGATGAGGGTCCTCGAGCTCGACGAGACGGCGCCCCGATCCTGTGGTTGAGGCTCCCCGTTCATTAATGAGTGTGCCGTTTTACGTTTCAAAATGGACACGCGGCATGATCTGAGGTCGGACGTTTCCGACCTCGTGCTACCGGATCATGGATCTGGTGAGTTGGAGGCTACGTCGGGGCTCCACGTGTCTCAGGGCCTTATTAAATGAGGGGAGCGGGGGCGGCGTCCGCTCGTTTCTCAAGACGATTTGATTCTGCGGACCCATGATGAGGCCCCGAGATCCGATGGGACAACGCTTCGATTTCGTACCCGATTTATTAATCCGGAGTGAATACGGTGCCTCGGCCTCCGAGGTCGACACGTGGCGTAACCCGGTCGGGGGATGGGAACCGACCCTGTTGATCTGGGCCGTCAGGGGGGTCTATATAAACCCCTCGAGGTTGCCCTAAAGGTTTTATTTGGCTGCCTCTTATTTTTGTTGTCTTTCTCCCTTACTTCCTTCCTCAACCGAACCTTGCCGTTGGTGCCCGGAGCGATTTCCGGCGATGTCCAGTAGGTTTTCACCCTGTTTTATCTAGGGTTTCCTTCCTTTCTTCCTCCCCTAGCTTCAGTTCCCCTTTATTTTTCTGTAAGAATGGGTCTGGGTCCCGAGGAGGTAGGGTCGAGTCTGTCAGAGGAGGAGCTGGAGTTAATCCGCTCCCGTTTTTTCTTCCAGCCCGGGTTTCGCCTTGAAACCGCGGGGCCGGAGGACAGGGTGACGCAGCCGCCCCCAGGTCGGATCGCGGTCTACCGCGAGACGCTCTGGGCTGGCCTGCGGTTTCCCGTTCACGAGTTCGTGAACAACCTGCTGGCCGAGTACCAGCTCGTCCCGGCGCAGTTGGCTCCGAACTCGTGGAGGACGATAGTCGAGTTCTCGTCCCTGTGCCTCGGGCACGGGATCCCGATCTCAGTAGGTCTTTTCCGCCGGTGTTTTCTGTTGAAGAAGAATCCGGCGGATGCAGGGTGGCTATACTTCGCCTTTCGGGGCGGTATGTCACTCTTTCAGGGCGCCCCTTCCTCGATTCATGAGTGGAAGGGAAAATTTTTCTTCCTGGCGTCCGAGGCGCCTTGGGGGTTTGACCCGACGTGGGGGCACCCTCGGTTGAAGGCCCTCAACAAGCTCTCCGAGCCCTCAAGGAGGGAGCTGAGGACCCTGGACTCTTTGCGAGCCCTCGGGAGGGGCAACGACCTGACTGAGCTCCTGCGGGAGGACGCCCTAGCAAGCGTGGGTCTGAGCTCGGCGCGCCCCGAGGGTAAGGGTGGTTGCGTTATTTTCTTTCCTTATCCTTTGCTTTTACTGCCATTGGTCTGTCACTTAACGAAATTTTTGATTTCAGATATTCCCCATATGCCGACCAGCAACACGTCGTTTTTTTCTCGCCTGAGAAGGCGAGAGGCCGAGGCCGGGGGGGCCATGCCCCAACCTTGGAAGAGGGCGAGGTTGGACGGCGCTTCGACGTCGGCCGGGACGAGTGGCCCCGAAGCGGGGGCCTCCACAGTTGACCCGAGGCGGGCGCGGGTCGTCATCGAGGCGGGTCCATCGGCCCCTCCTTGTCCCGCCCCTATTGCCCAGCGGGAGGGGCCGTCTACGATCCGGCTGCAGCGCCCAGGGCCCGAGCCAACTCGAGGCCCCGAAGCGAGCGGCTCCGGGACCTCGGGCTCGGGCATGCCAGGCCCTTCCCGGGCTCCCCGGGAGGAGTCAGTCGAGTCGGACTCCCCTATTCCCGAGGGGAGCTCGGCTTTTCACGATGCCGAGGTCGCACGCTCCGTACTTCGGCGTGCGATGCTTCCAGCGGACCGGGCCGAGTTCCGGAACATTCCGCTGGGGGAGGTTGTTGGCAGTGCTTACTGCAACACTGCCCGGGTAAGCTTTCTTCTTAATTTTCCTTGAGTTATTAGCGAACTCGCGTGCTTTTCGACTTACGATCATTTCTGTTTCTTCCTTTGCAGCATATTCACGAGCTCGACGCCTTGGTGTTTATCGCCCAAGGGTGTCAAGAGGAGGCCTGGCGGCTCGGCCGGCAGTTGGAGCCGGCCAAGAGGAGAGTCGCCGAAGGTCGATCCCCCATTAGGCAAACGGCGACCAAGAGGAGAGTCGCCGAAGGTCGACCAAGAACTTTCTCTGTCCGGTGGCCAGGGGAAAGGGCCCCAGGATGTCGATCCCCCATTAGGCAAACGGCCAGGGGGCGATGATGGAGGTCAGCAGAGCTGAAGGTCGGCGTTGGATATTGGCGTTTTGTTGGCACCGATCGCACTTCCGGACGAAATCCGTTGCATCCTTCTGGAGTGTGGGCCAATAATATCCTTGTCGCAGGACCTTATGGGCTAATGCCCGACCCCCCAGGTGATTTCCGCAGATCTCTTCATGGACCTCTCGGAGGGCATAGTCCGCCTCGGAGGGGCGGAGGCATCTGAGAAGGGGAGAAGTAAATGATCGCCGATAGAGTCTATTCTCGTACAAGACATACCGGGGGGCCTGGCGCTTGATTCGGCAAGCCTCCATCTTATCATGAGGTAGAGTTCCGTCCTGAAGGTAGCAGACGAGCCCATCGATCCAGCTTGGCTCGGAGTCGATGCACATGGTGGGCTCGGGTTCCTCCGTGCTGGGGATCTGAAGATACTCGAGCGTTGTTCCCTTGGGAAGCTCGCTCATGCGGGAGGTTGCCAATTTGGATAGCTGGTCTGCCCTGAGGTTTTCCGTTCTGGGAATATACTGAATATTGAAAGAATTCAGGGCAGATATGAGTTTCCGCACCTTTTGGAGATACTTTTGCATGGATGGCTCTTTAGCTCCAAAATCTCCTTGGATCTGGTTCACTACCAGCTGGGAGTCGCTGAAGGCCGTCAGGTCTTCCACTTTTAGCTCTTTCGCCAGCTTGAGCCCGGCGATGAGAGCCTCATACTCGGCCTCATTGTTCGAGGCCGGGAATTCGAGGCGCAAAGCTTGCTCGGCGACCACTCCGTCTGGACTGGTGAGGAAAAGTCCGGCCCCGCTGCCCCTCGAGGTCGAAGACCCGTCCGAGTGCAGGACCCATGGCTGCCTCGGGGCCTCCTCCACGGATTCGGGTGGCAGCTCGGGGTCGTCCGGAAGGGTGCACTCCACGATGAAGTCGGCGAGTATCTGAGCTTTGATAGCCGGCCTGGGCCGATATTCGAGGTCGAATTCCTCGAGCTCGACCGCCCATTTGGCGATCCTCCCCGCACGATCCGACCTCTGCAATATTTGCTTCATAGGCTGGTCGGTCAATATAGCTATCGTGTGGGCTTGGAAGTAAGGCCTGAGTCTCCGAGCCGAGATGATGAGAGCGAAGATGGTCTTCTCAAGTTTAGAATATCGGGTCTCAGCATCCCTGAGAACCCGGCTAGTGTAATAGACCGGCTTTTGGAGCTTGTCCTCTTTCCGGACGAGGACTGAGCTTACTGCAGCTGGGGAGACGGCCAGATATAAGTAAAAGACCTCGCCTTTCTGGGGCTTGGTGAGCAGCGGGGGAGAGGCCAGAAGGCTCCGAAGCTCTTCAAAGGCCTGCTGGCATTCTTCTGTCCACCGAAAGTCTTTCGGCCGTTTGAGGCTCTTGAAGAAGGGGAGGCAGCGCTCGGCTGACCGAGAGACGAACCTTCCCAGGGCGGCAACCCGCCCCGCGAGCCGCTGCACCTCCTTAACTGTCTTTGGAGGCGACATCTCTTGCAGTGCCCGGATTTTCTCCAGGTTGGCTTCAATTCCGCGCTGGGTCACTATGAAACCCAGGAACTTGCCCGAGGTGACCCCGAACGCGCACTTCGCCGGGTTGAGCTTCATTTGGTATCTCCTGAGCTTGGCGAATGTCTCGTTGAGATCGGCTATGTGGCGTTCCGCCGCTCGGCTCTTTACCAGCATGTCGTCCACATAGACTTCCATGTTCCGGCCGATCTGGTCTTTAAAAATTTGGCTGACCAGTCTCTGATAGGTGGCCCCAGCGTTTTTCAGGCCAAAGGGCATCACCTTATAGCAGTAGGTGCCCTTGTCGGTGATGAAGGCCGTCCTCTCCTCGTCTTCTGGCGCCATTCGGATTTGATTGTACCCGAAAAAGGCGTCCATAAAAGTTAGCAGTTGGTGTCCTGAAGTGGAGTCGACGAGCTGGTCGATGCTCGGGAGGGGGAAGCTGTCTTTCAGGCAGGCCTTGTTTAGGTCGGTGTAGTCCACGCACATACGCCACTTCCCATTGGCCTTCTTTACGAGGACTACGTTGGCGAGCCAATCCGGGTAGGAGACCTCCCGGATGAAGCCGGCCCCGAGGAGTTTGTCCACCTCCTCAGCCGCAGCTCGTTGTCGTTCCGGGACGGAGCCTCTTTTCTTCTGCTTTACAGGCCTGCTGGTTGGCCTCACCTGGAGTCGGTGGACCATGACCTCAGGATCAATTCCTGGCACGTCCGCGGGCGACCAGGCGAAGACGTCAGCGTTGTCCCGCAGGAAGCTGACGAGGCGATCCCTCTCGCGGGCGCCGAGGCCGGAGCCGACCTGCACGGTTAGCTCGGGAAAATTTTCTTGTAGTGGAACTTGAATAAGGAGCTCACCGGGCTCTACTTGCTTCTTCCAAAGGGTGTCCCTCGCATCGAGGGTTTCTATGGGCAATGAGGGGCCCGTAGGCTGAATCGTCGCCTCGGCTGGTTGCTTTGCTCCGTGGGCCGCCATGTAGCATTGTTTGGCGACCAGCTGGTCTCCGCGGACCTCGCCTACTCCTTGGCCGGTGGGGAACCGCATGAGCAGATGGCGGGTTGAAACCACGGCTCGAAGGGCCTTTAGCCCTGGCCGCCCAAGGATGGCGTTGTAGACCGAGGGCAGACGGACCACCAGGAAGTCCGTCCTCACAGTGCTCTCCCGGGGGGCGAGGCCAACCGTAACAAGGAAGCTGGCCTCGCCTTCAACCGGGACCGAATCTCCGGTGAACCCGACCAGCGGAGCATTAATTCTCCGGAGATGTCCTTCTGGCAGCCCCATTTTTTGGTAGGCATGGTAGTACAAAATGTTGGCTGAGCTTCCATTGTCAACTAGGACACCCTTTACATCAAACCTATTTACAATCATTGAGATGACCACAGCATCATCGTGAGGGGTCTCGACCCCTTCTAAGTCCTCGTCCGAGAACGAGATGACTTCATCAGCGCGGAGGCGTTTCGGGGGTGCTCCCTGGGCGACTGCTCCTGCTGAGGCCCTCCCAATCATGTTGATGGTGCCGGCGATGGGCCTGTTGTCGTCCGGATTTTCGGTTGGTGCGACGTTTTCCACCGGCCTTCTTTCCTCGCGCCGGTTTCTCACGAACCGGTTGAGTACTCCTCGACGGATGAGCGCTTCTATCTCATCCCGGAGCTGGATGCAGTCCTCCGTGTCGTGCCCACGGTCTCGGTGGAAGTGGCAGTACTTCCACCCTCAATTCCCGTGTCTCGCATAGGCGGCGGGGGTCGGAAGAAGTCCCGACCCTCAATTTCCATCAGGATCTCGGCCCGGGGAGCATTGATGGGTGTGTAGTTGTCGTACCTCCCTGGGTGCATCCGAGGCCGTAGCGGGGACCTCGGTCGTGGAGGTGTCCTCTGCTGAGGTCGTCCTTGCTGACGGGGCGGGCTCCTCAGTCGGGGGAGATTCTTCTCATGGCGGGGGGATCGGCTCCTCTGTCGGCCGCGCTCCTCGCGGCGCTTCTTCTGCTTCTTTGAGGCGGGCTCAATTGCCCCCCGCCTGGAGGCGACCGCCTCTTCGGCCTTGGCGTACTTCCGGGCCCGGGCCAACATCTCGGTGAAGTCGGCCGGAAAGCTCTTCTCGATGGAGAAGAGGAGTCGGTAGGAGCGAACCCCAGTCTTCAGAGCCGACATGGCTATCGACTGGTCGAGCTCGCGAACCTCCCATGTGGCGGCGGTAAAGCGGTCCAGGTACTCCTTAAGAGATTCCCCCTCCTTCTGTTTGATGTCCAAGAGGGAATCTGACGTCCGTCGTTGACGTCGGCTGGCAGCAAAGTTGGTGGCGAACTGCCTGCCGAGTTGTTCAAAGGAGGATATCGTGTCCGGCTTCAGTCCAGAAAACCAAAGCCGAGCGGTCCCTCGGAGGGTTGCTGGGAAGGCCTTGCAAAGTATAGCTTCCGAGGACCCTTGTAGGGCTATGAGGGCCCGATAGCTCTCCAGGTGGTCGAGAGGGTCGGTGATTCCGCTGTAGGGCTCCACCTGAGGCATTTTAAACCTCGCGGGAACCGGCTCGTCCTCGATCTGGCAGGAGAAGGGAGACTTGGTGGTGAACTCAAAGTCTCCCTCCTGCCTCGCCTTCTTACCGTGGAGCGCTGCGATTTGGCGCTCCAAGTGCTCAACCTTTCTGTCGAGCTCTCCCACCCGCGGAACTGTCGCCGTGGTCTGCGCCGGCTCACGGCGGTCCGGGGCTGACTCAGCCTCAGAAGGCTGGAGTCTTCTGTTGAAATCTTCCCCCGGTAGCTCCCTCCGGGGAGAAGTTCGCTCTTCATTGTTGGCTCTGGAGGAGCCATGTAAATTCTGGCCGGGGAGAACTGGGCCGTTGGGGAGACGCTCCGGCGGGGCCTGGGCCTGCGGGGAAAGCGTCGGTAAAGCCTCCTCACGCCGCAGGCCCTGAACGGCGGCGGCCAGGGCCTGGACTTGCTGTACCAGGGCATTGAACTGTTCCGGCTGGACCTGAGGGACTGGGTCAGCCGGAGTTGGGGAATTTCCGACGGAGTGTCCGGGACTTTGCGGGGGACGCCGGGAGATGTTAGAGGCTCCCTTACTTCTCAACTTCATGATTGCTACTCGGGCCCTTCCTCTAGCGCCAACTGTTGCTGGAAATTGGACCCGGGGGCAATCTTCGGTCAAGGAGAGGGAGCGGGGAGTCACCACTGCGGGGCGGCGACCGGTCGGCGGGCGGCGTCCTCCGTCTGGGGCGGCCGGAGAGAAGGAGCAGCAGATCCTCGCGGCGGGGCGGCGATCCGTCAGCTGGCGGCGTCCTCCGTCTGGGTGCCTGCACACGAACCGGTGGCCGGATTTTCCGGCGCCGGCCCTCCGACGCTCAAGTCAGGGAGGGGGCGAATAGTGTAAAAAGAGAGATAAACAGTATCTGTAGAGTGCATCAATCTTCCAACCCCCTCCTGAGAGGCGAAGGCTCCCTTTTATAGGCGGGGGTCGGTTTACCTGCGATGTAACAGGGCGAAGCCGTAGTATGGCTCGGCATGTTGTTCAGGTCGGCGCACGGTCAGGCGAATTATTGCACTGATGTCGGCGGTGAGGGCGTCGTACAACCCGAACTAGCACGCTACCAGGCGAATTATTGCATTGGTGTCGGAGGTATGGCCGAGATCAGAGACTTATCATAGTCGACTAGACTCTGCTGGGCTAATTTGCCGTGGGGAGCTGAGAGTCCGTAGATGACAGGAGCCATGCGCATTAATTGTGGAGTAAGCCAGAGATCCGCATTTATTGTGGAGTAAGCCGGAGATCCGCATTTATTGTGGAGTAAGCCGGAGATCCGCATTTATTGTTGAGTGAGCCGAAGGGTTACAGCGGCCATGCGCAATAAATGCCAGAGGGGCGTCAGGGTATGGTCCTCGGCCGGACCTCAGAGGTGCACGGCCGTAGTAGGTGGTTGACAAGAGTAGACCTCGAACATCGGGGTTTTTCTTAGATCGGAGGTCTCGAGGTCAGTCGTCTTGAGGTCGGGCGTTCCGAGGTCGGACGCCGACTTCGGCCGTCCAGGGCTGGAGGTTGTGCGGCTTCTTAGGGGCATTTGTGTCATTTGGGGAAAAAATCTTATTCCCCCCAACAGGTTGAAACAATCATAAGAAAAAAAAATGCTTCAACAAAAATGAAAATAACTGCTTAAGTTCAAAACAGGAGAAATCGAAATCTTTTGCATTAAATCAAAAAAGATCGGATGTCTTAATATAAGAATATATTTTTTCTATCTTGCTACAAATATTTACTTGTTATGTTTAACAATTTTTTTTCCGTTATTGTTGATCTTTTTGTTAGTGAGAGGTCGACAGTAACATTGTTAACAATTATTAAATATATTTCACTTATAGTATATTTTTTATTTTTAAATTTTTATTATTTCATTATTATTATTAAATTATATTTTAATTTTCAATTATTTTTCGTATTATTCTTGTTATATGTAACAGAACGATTTTAAGGCCAGCTTTACATGGCTGGCCCCAAAACCTGAAGCCCGGACCCGTCTTTAAAATGATAAAATAGAGAAACCACTAAAATTCTAAAAGTCTAAAATTATGCTATTCAATTTTAAATATTTTTTCTTCATTTTTTCCCCCTTGAGTATCTTAATCAGAGCGCCAGGGAAAAAACTTGTTACTTAAAATTCCTAGGAAAGCCCGGCGTCCCGCCACGTTTCGGCCGGCGAAGGCGAAGGCGAAGGCGAAATATGGTGGGAAGATCATCGAGTTCGAACCCTTCCGATGTCCTCCGGCAAATCAAAGGTTGATGGCAAGCACACCCAGCTGCTGCTTCTCGTTACGATCGTTTCCTGATGCCTCCGCGGAAAGATTTCTTGCAGGTTTCGTCCTATTACTCATTCAGGATATCTCCAGGAATCGCGCTCCTTCGGTTGCCCTCGATCGCTTCCGGATCTACTGCTCCGATCCCTCCGGGAACTGGTCTGCCTCTCTTCCCTTGCTCTTTGCTGGCCGATTTTTTTTTTTTCCCTATTTGGAATGCCATTCTTTGAATTCGTCCCAACTTTCCTTGAAAAAAAGGGATATGAAAACCCTAAGTTTTTTGCAAAATCGAAGCTTCTGGTTTGAAATCTGATTATAAGGGGATCGCTCTGTTCTTTCTGCTGCTTATTTATCGATCAGCTTGTTGATCTGCGCGCATATGGATTATAGTTAACCTAGTGTTATCAGGTGGAATTTGGTTGAATCTTTTGAAGTATGAACAGTTGAATAATCTAAGCTCACCTTGTGATGGTAATTGAAGATTGATGAAGTTATGGCAATGTTCATGTGTGCTTTTTTTCTGATAAAAAGGTGTTAGATTGCAGTAATTGTATTCAAGTAAATCGAGAACTATTTTTCTTAAGAAAGAAAATTGAGGACTATGCTACTGAAGAATTTCTAGGGGCATAGTGCTATATAACAAATCAGTGTTCTTCACATGAATTCATAGTTTTTGGAGCTTAGGGTCTCATCATTGCTTTATCATTTAGTCTTTGGTGAAATTATGAGTTACAGGCATGCATAGTGGAAACATCTTTGAGTTTTAGGTCTTCTGCATCAATGCTTCTAAGGTGTTTATTTCAAATGATATATTTCTTCTTGTGCAATATAATGCTACTGAATGCTGGGCTTCGAGGTAGCTTAGCTGACATTAAATCGGAAAATTAGTTGTCCAAAGATCTGGATTGAGTTAATAATTACCCCATAATGACATATGGAACATGCTTTGTCTTAATTGAGTAATATTATTGCCACCTTATTTTGCAAATTTCATATCTTGCCATTTGCCTATTCTTTTTCCTGCTGAATCAAATTAGTCGTAAAGTGCGATGTGTGCTTCAGCATGCTAAATTTCGAAGACAGAGACAAGCAGATTGTTCATGCTGAGGTTGCAGCACAATATCACAACATGCTTTAATCCAAGCTCAGAAAAGTAATACAATCACACAGTCTTACTTTACAGGAATCCCAAATGGGCAATGCAGGGAGATATGATTTGAAGTTTTGTAGTTTGCTCACTAGAAAATTTGCATTCAAGATGCATATTTCTTTTATTATATATTAAAAGCCATGTTCATTTAACATTTTGCTGTTTTGCATTATTTACTACTCTCTGTACATGTAATGCTCTTTCATAGATGTATGCCTATAACTGTCACCCCCTCCCCTTGTTCACCTCTCTTACAGTTTTCTATGTCTGGGTGCAGTATTTGCAACTATGACTTGCCCATTGGCAAGGAAATAATCTCACTTGAAAAGGAAAGCCATGCTTACAGACTAGGTCGGTTACCACTGTTATCTATGTTTATTGTAGCTTGAATTTAGATCATCTCTTCAAAGTGACTTCAGAATTTTTTCTTTCCTGTTCTGTTTCTTTTATTTATTCTTTTTTCTAGATTAGCAGCTTTAGCAAGTCCAATTTTTAGCATGATATACTGACTGCATGCTTATCGTCCTCTCTTATCAGATGTACTGCTTAGAGTATTACAAATTATACAGCAGCTATTACAAGAAAAGAGACATGCATCCAAGAGGGATATCTACTACATGCACCCATCTGTTTTCTTAGGTAATCAACCTGTATATTTAATATCCAGCAATAATAAACTTTTATAAATTGATCATCTCGTTTACCTTTTGAGACTTCCTACATTTTGTTGTTGATCTCAGAAGATAATAAATTGTCTAGAAGTTATTCCTTTGTCGTAAAAGCAGCTGAGAGGGATGGTTCACATAGACAACATCATAGTTTGCATGCAATGTGTTTATATCATAATATTAAATGACAATATGCAGTAACATCGTCTTCTACATTTGACTTTACACTTCAAGGGTTTTTCAATGATTTGGAGGGCATATTTTCTATTCTTTTTCTCATTGAACCTGAATTCTTAGATCAAAAGCTACTTTCTCCATGATTTCCTTTTGCCTCTTCTTTTTATAGCATAATTATCTTCCTACCCAAAGTATATGAAAAATAACAAGAAAACACAACAGTCTACTGAAGGGATTAATCAGTTACAGTCTTCTAGAGAATACCTGTTCATCTTGTATGATATAATTTTGAGTTAAGGATTCAAAACTTTTGCTTGGTTTTGGCTAGGAACAGGAGATTTTAATTTTTAACAGTTTCAACAACATTGCTCTCCCCTAAGGGCTTGCACCTTAGGAGGTCCAAGTGTCCAAATCTTGGGTATTGCTACTAAGGAAAAAAAAAAGAAAGAGAGAACAGTTTCAGCAGCTTTGATTTTAGACTTGGACTTTCAGTGAATAAATCAGAAAAAAATAGAGATTAACCCAAAAAAAACAAAGAAAATTCAAATGCAAATTAAAATAAGATATCTTGCTCACCATTTTAGAGTGTGCTAAGTTGTTTTCGACCCTTGGATATATCATGTGTAGTTTTCCTAATGTGAATCTTATATACTGTTTGCTATTATAAAAAATATAAAACATAAAAAATGAGAGAAATTGGAAAAGTAAAAAAAATACTTAGAAGAATACGAGATTAGATATCATTTCAAAATCCTAATTTGTTGTTTTCAGTGTGTCTACTAGGCTTGCTTTAGACTGATATTCTTTGTGATTTTCCTCTGCTAAATTACACAAAGGCTTAGGTCGTTTATTAAAGAACAGTCCCAACCACACTTGTGAATCTATAGTACTCAGTTGATAGCAAGGTCTGCTAAACCGGTTGGAATCGACTGGTTCAGCCTGTACCGTACCGGTACCGGCCTCCATCGGTATGGTACAGCAGTGGAATTCGGTTTCTTGCCCGTACCGGTGCGGTTCACACCGGTACAAGCCCAATACTGGTCGAACCGCACCGGTTCAGGCTTGTACCCGTGCAAACTGCACCAGTACTCGCGGGGAAGAAGGGGGAAGAGAGGAGAAGAGAGAAGGAGAGAGGGGAAGAAGACCTGTCGCACTACTGGGCCTCTTTCTTCCTCCCGAGCACCTCGTGGGGAAGAAGAGCTCCTTTGCTCGCAGGAGAAGGGGGAAAGAGAGGAGAAGAGAGGAGAGAGGGAAGAAGAGAGGAGAGAGGGAAGAAGAAGAGGAGGAGGAAGAAAAAGAAAAGAAAAAGAGAGAGAGAGAGGTCATGGGAAGCGCGCCCGCATGGGGACGCGGGTGCGAATGGGAAAACGTGTCTCCAACTCGTGCCCGCGAGCATTCCTCGTGGTGGGAATCGCGGGCTCGCCATGCGGGGCAGCGAGCCCACACGCTGCTCTGCGTGGCCGCTTTTGAATGCCACTCTGCATGCGTCCGTGCATTTTTTTTTTCAGAATTGGTTTGGTACCGGTTCCGAACTGGTATCGAACCGGAATCGAACTGGTACCGGTCTTCACCGGTACGTCGGTTCGGTCGGTTTAGAGAACCTTGGTTGATAGTAATGATTTTGATTCACATACAAAATTATCAAAATAGCACATACTACATATATTTAATTTGATATATTTTGTCTAATTTGTTCTAATTTAAGATCTTTTTACCATCTATTTTGCCTAAACATTCTCTTTTAAGTTCATTAGCAAACCATGAGCATCATCCAATTTTTCTGCTTTTCTTTTTTTATAGCTTAAACTATCTTTGAATTGAGCCCATGAACGTAGAGCATTTTTCCTCTGAACATATTAAGGGGAAAGCTGTTGCTGCTAAATCATCTAAATATGCCAGCAGTACTGTCCATTGTTATGTCATATATCAGGACATTATGCTTGCACATTTCAGCGCCTTGCTGGGAACATACATGTTGGAGCTGCTGAGAATGTTATTGAGGATGAGTTAGTGGAGATTACTCATGTTCTTGATTAGGTTACTAGTGATGAGGATTTGCAGGACTTTGAGGATGATGAGCACAGGGTAAATGTCATAAGATGTGTACTTGGCACACCCAAGAGTGAGGATGATTGGAGACACCTTAATTTTTCATACATACATCAACTATGGTGATAAGTGTTGTAAGGCAGTTATTGATGGAGGCAGTTGCATGAATGTTGTCTCCAAGAATGCTCTGGAGAGGATGAAGTTAAAGTCAGAGCCACACCCTCATCCCTATAACGTGTGGCTTGGGAGGATAAAACCACTATGCTTGTTACCAAGACCAAGCATGGTGCAATGTCCTTCCCATGGATGTTGCACATGTTTTACTTAAGAAGCCATGGCTAAGTGACTTAAATATTCCTCATTATGGGAGGACCAAGGTATATGTATTTTAAATTTGATGGAAAAGAGGTTGTGTTGAATCTTTTCTCATCTATTGAGAGAAAAAGCATCAAAATAAAGATAAATTGCAGGTAAAAGCCATAAAACCTTGCATGTTTTGAATAAATTTGAATATGAGAGAAGGGAGAAAGGATTTGTGTATGCCTTGGTGGCTAAGGAGGTGAAAACAACCTCCACTAGGAGATGATGTTGAGGTTCCTTTAGAGGTTAGTCATGTGCATTACTTGACCTGACAAGCAGTGAATTGCTTGATGAGTTACCACCTCTTAGGGATATATAACATGCCATATATTTGGTTCTAGGGTCATCCTTACCTATTTTGCTATCATAGGATTAACCTAATGGAATATGCCTAGTTGCTGAGCTTCTGCAGAAGGGTTTTCTCAGAGAGAGTTTGAGCCCATGTGCAATTTCTGCATTGCTTATACTGAAAAAGGATGGCAGCTGGAGAATGTTACTTATACCCGAGCCACAAAGAAGATCATGATCAAATATTGGTTCCTCATATCTAGATTAGATGATATGTCAAATATGATAACTAGATTTATGTATTTTCTAAGATAGATCTTTGGAACGGTTACCATTAGCTCCATTTCCAACTTGGAGATAATGGAAAACAATATTCAAGACTAGAGATGGGTTGTATGAATGGTTACTCATACCTTTGGGCTAACCAATACACTGAGCACATTTATGTGAGATATGACATAGGTCTCTGTCATTTAGTTGGTCTTTCTCTAGTGGTCTGTGTTGATGACATCCTCATTTAAAGCAAGGCTAAGGAGGAACATCTCCTTCATATTTGTCAAGTTATTGGAGTTGTTTGTGAGGAAAAGCTCTATATTAATTTGATGAAGTGCTTTCCGTATGCTCTTAGGCGGTATTCCTTGGTTTTATGGTATCTTTTGATGGAGTTGCAGCTAACCCTGAAAAAATGCGTGCTATTAGAGAGTGGCTTGAATCTCAAAATCCTCATGAGTTAGCATTGTTCATGGCCTAGCTACCTTTTATAAGAGGTTTGCCAGGGGATTTTGCACCATTGCGGCTCTCATCACCAATGACATGAAGAGGGGGGAGTATTAAATGGTCTAAATCTGTAACTAAAGCATTTAAGGATGTTAAGGAGAAGATGTTGCAAACTCTAGTACCGTAACTATGATTATTCTAAAGCCTTTGAGGTGGTATGTTATGCTTCAGGTGCAGGGACAAGTGGAGTATTAAGTTAAGAAGTCATCCTATTGCGTTCTTTTGTTAGAAATTAAACAAGGTATGAGGTGGCATGTTATGCATTCTTTTGTTAGAAATTAAACAAGGTCTAACAAAAGCATTCCACCTATGACAAGGACTTTTATGTGATTGTTTAGGTCTCGAGGTATTGGCATTAGTGCATTTTGCCTAGGGAGTTTGTCCTCTATTTTCACCATTAGGACCTACATAATTTGAATTTACGATAGAAATGAGGACCTTGGTCAGGTTTATACAGGATTACACATTTGCTCTCAAACATTTGAGAACAAGCTTGTTGATACACTTAGCAGAGTGGTAACCACCTTGAATTTGGCACATGTCAAGGTGGTTGGATTTGAAAGTATTAAGAATGAGTACACCATGTGTTAGGATTTGGGAAGATTTACAAATCTTTGTTGGATGGTGCACATCTTGTACAATTGAGGATAGATTTTATTGGCCTAGTCAAGGTATGGTATACTATACCGAATTGGACGGTACGGAGTGTACCATACCATACCGAAGTAGTTTGGTACCGGAATGCGGTAAAGGGGCCGTATCGACGCAGTAATAAGGTGGCATTAGTACGGGGTTAGTACTGAGATGGTATATGTTGGGCCTACGGATTTAGCATGTATTGTTTCATAGTGTCATACTTGTCAATTGGAAAAGAGTAGAAAGCATAATTTGAGATTGCACACACTATTGCACCACATACCACATGGAAAGACCTCAACATGGATCTGTTTTAGGTTTGCCTAGAATTTAGATGTCATGATTCAATTCTAGTTATAGTGCATAGGTTTTTGAAGGTGGAGCATTTTATATTTGCAGCAAGACAAACAATGCATCATACGTAGCTTAGTGTTTTTAAGGAAAGTTGTTGGGCATGGTCTTCCTTAGAGTATTGTCATTGATAGGGATGTCAGGTTTGTGAGTTATTTTTGGAATGGTTTATGGAAAATGCAAAATACTAAGTTGCAGTTTTCCATGCTTACCATCCCAAAACTGGCAGATAAACAAAGGTTGTCATTAGGAGTTGAATGATCTTCGTAGATGCTTGATAGGTGATTATGTGTCATCTTGGGATATATTTTTCCTATGGCTAAGTTTGTATACAATAGTTCAATCAATAGGTTGATATGTTATAGTCCTTTTTAGGTTGTCATGAGTTGTAAACCTAAGAAATCTATTAATCTCATTCCCTTACCATTTGAGTCCATATCCAGTGAACTTGTTGCATTATTTGCTTGCATGCTGAGATTAGATGGAAAATAATTGTTAGTAATGAAAACTAAATTTGTTGCAGACACTTGTCACAGGTTCCAAGAATTTCAGGAAGGTAACATGGTAATGGTATCTATTCATCTTGAGAGCAAGCTCTGCTGAACCGGCGCGTACCGGCCGGCTCCGTCCGTACCATATCGGTACCGCTCGTGACCGGTATGGTACAGCCTTTGAAAATGTTTCGCATCGGTAGGAAAGAAGAAGAGGAAGAAGAGGAAAGAAGAGAAAGAAAAAGGAAGAAAGAAGAGGAAGAAGAAGATGAAGAAGAAGAGAAAGAGGAGAAAAAGAAGAGAAGAAGAGTATCAGTTCGCAGTTCGCACCTAGCCTCGGGCCGACCCCCTCTCAAGCACCCCGACGACGGCGACGAGGATCGCCCCCTCCTGGTCAGTTCCTTCCTTCCGTGCTCGCGGGAGAAGGGGGAAAGAGAGGAGAAGAGAGGAGAAGAGAGGAGGAGAGTGGAGAAGAAAGGCGAGAAGGAGAGAAGGTTCGAGGAGGAAGAGAAGGAAAAGAAAAAGAAAAAAAAAGGAAAAAGAGTCCGCGTGCGGGGCAGCGTGCCCACGCGGAATGCCCTGCGTGGGCCATTTAATGCCACAGAGTGGCATTTAACGCGGACCTCCGCGGGCGCATCCGCGTGTTGGCTTTTTTTTTCTTGGCCGTGCGTCCGCTTCTTGGATTTCTCTTAGTCGGCTCGACACCGGTTCCAACCAGTGCCGAATCGGTATCGGTGCCCATCGGTACGTCGGTACGGTGGACCTTGCTTGAGAGGTTTTTTAAAGGTACTTTAAAGAAGCTCCATTCCAAAAAAAATGTCCCATACAGTATCATTAAGAAGATCAATGCTAGTGCCTATGCTTAGACCGACCTACGTGGGAACCAATCCAACTCCCAATGGTGAAGACCCTTACCTTTTAGCTAGAAGCTTTTATTGATTTATTGGATATACAACTTATTTTTGATTCTTCTACCTTATTCACAATTCCACCACCACCTCCCACTTCCCTATAATGACACCACCACCACCATCATTTCCTAGAAGGAGAGAGGAAATTATGGATATTTTAGATGATTGGATAGTTGCCACTCACACCAGCATGTGTCAGCAGTTTGTTATAAAAAGGCAGGGTCAACCTATGGAAGACTGTGTGGGTCACACAGGAGGAGCTTCAGAATAGTGATTGCGGAACCGTTCCAATCCGAATTGATGCCAAGTTGGAACGGTTCAGCGGGATGGGTTGGTTTGCTCCCTGCCCTTGCATTTTAAAGGTTCGAGAGCTCAAAGGCTCTCTAGTTCACTTTGCCATTAGATGCTGTTTCTTCGACGATGCCTCCCTCTCTTGCGATCTTATGGCCACCGCTCTTCTCTGAATTACCTTCTTCCCAAACCTATTCCTAATGCTAACCCAAGATCCACCTCGGTTCCATTGGAGCCCTTCAAAAACCCCTCCTCTTTCTTCCTCCGCCGCCCCTCCGCCACTTCCACCACCATTCCTGGCTTGAATCCCTACACCTTCTCTGCACGAAAGCCCTCAATATTTGCATCTCATCTGAGGAGCCCTAGCAGGAGGTGGCGAAGAGCTTGCCGGTGCTCCTTGATATTGCACTTATTGGTGAAGAGAAGGAGATTTCCATGACTGGAAGGCTCACCGCCTTTACCTCTTGTGGCTTGCCCAATGTTGCCGGTAAGCCTCCCCCACCCTCTCTCCCCCTTCCTCCCTCCCTTTCTCTCCCTCTTCCTCTCCCTCTCCCTCCTCTCTCTTCCTTTCTCCTCTCCCTCTCCCTAGCTCTTCTCGTGTCGGTACATCCCGGAACAGAAATTACAGACTCATACTGTAATAGTCGTTGACTGATACAAGCCTTATTACTAGTTCAACAGACCTTGCTTTAGAAGATTAACTTGGATATAGCTATACCGGAGCCTTTATTTATCGAAGGTAAATTTCTTTAAGCCGGAGGGAGTTGACGTGGATCTATAAGCCTTCAAAACCTACCATAAGCACTGACAAAGGGTCGCTAGTCTATTTGTAGAAGAAAACTAGTTTTTAGATGATGTTGACTCTCTAGTTTGTTAAATTTTTAGTGGTCTCATCATCTATTTTATTATTTTGCTTTAGTTGAGCCCCTTTATGTTATAGTTTATAGAAGTAGAGAATTAATTTATTAGGGATCACTACGTAAAGAAAACAATTAAGAGGGCCTTTTAAAAAAGCCATCTAAATATATTTTAAGAGGTCAGACCCTAGTGTTTTGCTTTGTGATAGTTTACATACTGAAATAAAAACTAGGAAAAATTGTCAGGACACCCCTTCAATTTAGGGTCATTTTCATCTTGTGCCCTTTGAGTTTAAAATGTTTCAAATAGATTCTTAAAGTTAGTTAAGTGGTTCAGTGTGGTTTTGAGCCTGTCATTAAGATAATGTCATAAAGGACACTTTTGCCCTCATTGTTGCTACAAAAATTTTTATTAGAGCATTTAAAAAAAATGCTCTAATAAAAAGAGCATTGTACTTATCTCCCCTTGTGATCTCATACTTGACCTTCCTCCCTTGTCCTCTTTCGTTCAAGCTGTTACCCTTGCAACCTCTTATCCTTGATCTTCCTTCCCTGTCCACCGACTCCGGCTAGTTCTCTGGCCATCCCTGCCTTTGCTACAAAGGAAGTTGAAGTCTAAGAGTCTGGAATTCTTCTCTTTTGAAGCAAAGCTCTTCCCTTAAACTTTTCCATTTTGAAATGCATTTCTATTGTTATGTTTGTTCATTGTTCCATGCAGAGCTTTTTGTAGTGGTTTTGTCTGTCTTCTGGTAATTAGAGTCTTAATATTTTTTGGTTAACATATATCATGAGTAAAAATGTTCTGTAGTCATCTCTTAGGAGATGTTCGATTTGAAGATTAAGTGTAAAGTAGTAAGATTCTTCAACCTATTATTGCATATCTAGTTTTCCCCCTCCTAAACACACAATTTATACCTCATTCTGAGCATGAATGGCTACTGCAATGCTATATCCAGTAAACATTAAGTTTTTATACCTAGATTTTTTATTACCGACTCCATAGATCATGGCATATTTTATGTATGATGCTTTTAGTCATGTGTTTAATATATGCATACATGCATGTGTTGTCTTAGATTACTACGCCCCACTGGCTGTAAAATGGGCAGGTGGATGGGTGGGTTATCGAGTCTTTAATTGGTTTTACTGAGATACTATTGGCTTTCCTGGGACTTACCTTTATTGGCTCTATCCAACATTCTCATGTTCATTCCTATGCCTCACAATTATTTGTGTAACCTTTATTTAACAAACAAATGCAAGAAGCTTTGCTAGTGTTAGTTTCTTAAGTAGAAGTTGTGGTCCCTTGGGGTTTAATTAAGTGTGTTTTATTTCCTTATGTGTTTATTTATGCATTAAGAATGATGTTGTGGTCTCATTGTATGAAATTTGGACAATTTTTGGGATGCATTGTATTGGATCTTGTGCACCGTGGGTTTGCTTTGTCACTACATGCAAGAATGGATCTATTTATGATAGAACTGCACCATGATGGTTTGATAAAGCTTCTGTCTCATATACATTATAGTGGGGGCTTTGTTAGCCGCTTTGACAGCTATAATCCTAATGAGATGAGCCTTATCGAAATAGAGAGTATGGCCAAATAGCTAGGTTACAATAACTGCACCTAGTTCTACTACCTACTCCCCGAGCAGTCCTTTAAGCTTGGCTTAAAATCTTTGCAAGGTAAAGACATATTGGAGATGCTCCAGGTTATTAAGGTGCATGATATAGTGTAGATTTATGTTAAACATGGTGCAGAGGCTGCCGAGATTGCAGAGGAGGAAGTGCCTCTATTTCTATCATCTCAGTTGAGCACACAAAAATGTAGATTGTATGGAGAGTTAACTTAGAAGGAGACTGATCGTTTATGTGAGACAGTTGTTGTCATTGTAAAGGAGAGAAGCTACGTTAACTCTTTAAGAGTGCATCCCAAGCAGGTCAGGCTAAGAGTGTATCACAAGCAAATCCTAAGGATGACAATTAGACATCACAAGCAGATCCTGAACTTGACAGGGTTGAAATGTCTGTTGAGAGGCAAGCTTTTGGGTTACCAATGAAGTTGGAACAACTAGGCAAAGGAAGGGGAAGAAATCTATCAAGTGAAAGATGGAAAGCAAGAGGAAGAGAGCTTCTGAAAAAGTTTCTGACAAGGAGAAGGCATTTGCTCATTAGGGAGATGTCTCTAGTGGTAGTGATAGTGGCAGTGAGAGACTCTTCTATTTTCCTTAGTGATTTGAAACATTCGATGATGATCTACTGGAGCAGAATGTGGACGAGTCTGTGATAGAGGAGGACATGAGTAGATGGTGTGAACAATCTAGACTTAGTGTTAAATCATTTGAAGTGCTTTTTTTAGCCCTGTAGCACTGTGACCTCGAGGCAAAGACCTTTACATCCCTTTTGACGTTGTCATTGAAACTTTTTAAGCCCCACTTACTGTTAGACCTGACATCCTCTAGAAACCTTTGAGCTAAGTATGTAGAGATCACATTGTGGTTCTGGAACTGCTTCCATAGATGTGCTTGGGGTTGAAGGTCTTTATCTAAAATGTTTCCTCCCTCTGCATGGGAGATGCATGTATCCTCCACCCACAACTCTGCTTGTGAATAGTTGTAACCCACCACCTGTCATTCTTCTTGTAGGTGAAGTCAAAGCCCTCTTGAATAGCATAGGTCTTGAGACTTTCCTAGACATATTAGGAGTGTTGAACTTCTTCCTAACTTCAAGCATTATAAGATCCTTCAAGTCAGCACTTTATTGAACTCAGAGTACCTTGGCCTGATAGAGCCATCTATGTTAGACTCATTGTTATCTTGAAGGCTTCTGAGCTCACCACTGCTACCATCAGACTCTAGCTCCTTGCCCTGAATCCTATGGTCCCCAGCAATGTCCTCTTCACTAGTCAGTCTAGATTGTTCAGGCTATCGCTTTGTCTCCTCTGTTACAGACCTGTTCACATTCTGCTCAAACAGATCATCACTAATGTCATCATCAGATTTTCACAAGTCACTAAGAACAACAGAAGAGTCACTATCACTATCGTTGGAGGCTTCTTCCTTATCAGCAAGTGCCTTCCTTTTATCAGAAGCTCCTTCAGAAGCTCTCTTCCTCTTGCTTTCCCTCTTTGGCCTGGTAGGTTTCTTCCCTTTTATTTGCCTAGTTGTTCTAGCTTCATGGGTAGGTGTAGTAGCTTGCCTTTCAGCAGACATTTCAACTCTCAAAACTGCGGGGGTCGCCAACCAAGCCACCTGCGTGCAGACATGGTGGTGGTCTTTGTTAGGTACGCAACTGCGACGGTCGGCTCCATACTTATAGAAATATAGAATGGGGAATCTTTTCTCTTCGATAATTTATTTCCGTTGGATCAGGTGAGGGGATGGTTTCCCCTCCCCCGAACCCCCTCCCCTTCCTTAGGTTATGGAACATTACCCCCCCAAAGGCCCCCTCGGGGGGGAATAGGATATTTATTTTTACCGATGATATGCCAGGGGGTTCCACCCCCCGAACCCCCCGGTGTTCTCAAACGGCGAAGCCTTTCCTACCCGGTATTGAATCCCATCCCTTACCTCAGAGATGGCATCCAATACCTGACTTCCATAACCAAACCAAACACCTAACGGAATAAACAGCCCTGACTCTTAGACCAATTCAGGCAACCTCACCGAATCGAAGAAAAAAGGCTCCATTCTTCTATAAGGAGGTGAGACTAGAGCTGAAGTGCCCTCGCCCTTTGAGAGGATTGAGCAGATAACATTAAGTAAGTGTTAAGTCGGGTCCTGGGAGGGGCTCTATGATTGTATACCTCACCAATTGAACAATAAGAAAATTCAGGGTCTGCTTGTGAAGCCTGGCTGCCACTCTTAGGGTCCGCTTATGACGCACTCTTGGCCTGGTCTGCTTATGATGCACTCTTGGCCTAGTTTGCTTGTGATGCACTTTTGGCTTAGCTCTTCTCAATAGTGGCATATCTCAAATAAACGATCAACTTTCTCTTGAGCGAGCTCTTCATATAAACTTCCTTCTTGTGTGCTCGACTGACATGATATGAGTAGAGACATTTCCTCCTCTGCAACCTCAGTGGCCTTTACACAATGTTCAATATATATCTGAATTGTATCATGCCTAATTGATGATCTTGAGCATCTCAGTACATCTTTATCACCTTGCAAAGGTTTTAAACCAAGCTCAAAGAGCTGCCCACGGACTAGGTAGTAGAATTGTGTGTAGTTATTATAATCCAGCTGCTTGGCCATTTTCTCTATTTCGATGAGAAGCTTATCCAGTGATTACAGTTGTCAAAGTGATTGGCAAGACTCCACTATAGTGCACATGAGGTGTGAACTTTATTGAAGCATCATGGTGTAGTAATTGATCCATTCATGCATGTAGTGACAAAGCAACCACCATGCACAAGATCCAATACAATGCATTGCAGAAACCCTATAAATTTCATACAGGGGGACCATGATATCTTTCTCATTAAGTAAAGAAACACATTAGAAAATAAAACTTATTTAATTTAAACACAAGGGGGACCGCAACATCTACTTAAAGAAGCTAGCATTGCATAAATAATTGTAGGGCATAGGATGTACATGAGGATATTGGTTTAAGCCAATAGCATCTTAATAAAACCCATTAAGATAAGCCCGTTTAATAGTCAATGTTGCATATATGCATACATATTGAACACATGGTCAAAAGCATCCAACATAAAGTATGCAATGCTTAATGCAGACGGTAATAAAAGGTTAAGTACATGGACTTCAATGCTATTATTAGGTATTAGGTATAAACAGAAAACCCATTCATACCTAGTATTAGGTATAAAATGTGTGTTAAGGAGGGAGGAACGATGTATACTATTATAGATCGAAGAATCTTACTGCTCTATACTTAATTTTTTAGCCCAATATCTCCTAAAAGACCATTACTATAGAAGCTTCTTTTTTACTTTTGAAATATGTTAACAAAAAAATAGACAAGATTCTAATCAGTAGAAGATAGACAAAACCACTACAAAAAGCTTGCTTTTTTGTCTGGAATTATGTTTGAAAACAATACTAGAAATGCATTTTCGAATGGAAAAAATTTAGAGGAAGAGCTTACCTATAGAAAAGAAGAATTTCCGACTCTTGGACTTCAACTTCCTTTAGAACCAAAGTAGGAATGGCCAAAGGATCAGCTGGAGTCCATGGATAGGGAAAGAAGGCTGGGGATGATAAAGCTTGGAAGGGTAATGGCTTGAATGGAAAAGGATAGAGGAGGAAGGTTCGGGGTGAGATTAGAGAGGAAAGAAAGTAAAACATCTTTTTTTCTTAGGGCATTTTTTTTGAACATCCTGATAAGAAATTTTGTAGAATGATTAGGGCAAAATTGTCTTTGCATCCACTTTAGCCTCGTTGGCTATGAAACTGGCTAGTCATAGTGGAATCCTGGCTTATCAAGTTTTGGTTCCTGCTGCTGGTCCACAAGCCATCCGATCATAGGATCATTCTTATCGTCAACAAAAGCATTATAGATCGAATCCGTGTACTTCAGCTCTACTTTCTTCTGAATGCACTTTATCTTTAACTTCAGATTGTAGTGAACATATACAAGATCGTTGAGACTTGAGACGCTTCTGTGTTAGACGATTTCTCTCCTTGCTGTGGATGAGGACGAAGGTGGATCAATTGTGCTCATAGCCATTTGAGAAGACCGTCTGGAAGAGGATCCGGATAGCTAGCCGCTTAAGATTTTTCGAGGACAAACCAAAATGAATCTACCATTTAGTTGCAAAAATATTGAAGAAAATTACAGATGAGATAGTATCATATTAGTAATTATCTAACATCGGGTAATAGTTATCGTTGATATGTAATATATTTGGATTCATACCTTTTTAACTTACGATAGCTGTCGAGACTCCAAAGCTATATTAGTGCTCTCTATAAATATTTTTATTTGTGAAGAAGAACCGTATTGTAATATGTTAATCATTAAAATCACAAGTTAACTTGCGCATGTCACTTAACTTACCTTTCTTAACTTTGGGCTATGACTTCTCGATCATGCTCCATCTTGTAAATTATATTATGTAGAGTGGCCAGAAGTTCGTTATTCATATCGATTCCAGATACAATGTACTGAAATCTTGGGTTCAGGTAGTAAGTTGGAGGTAGAGTTTGTAATTATTTTAGTAAAATTATATATTAGTACAAGGGTAGTCTAATTTTTAATGTTCTTGCTTACCTGCTAGGTGCAAGTTTCTACTCATCTGGTTGTCCCATCGTCGCTCAATGATGTCGATGTGCTCCTAGGCATGCATTGAATTTGCCTTCCTGATCTGATTTTTTGCCCTCTCTTATATAAGAAGCCTATGTAGGGGTACCTCTTGCTGTCTACGGTCCGAAGCACTTCGTATAATGGCTTGATAGCCTTCACTATCTTCTTGGCCTGCTACCATAATGTCTGCCTCGTCACCAAGTCCTCCATAATGCATCTTTCAGTGTCAACCCTCGCAAATATGCTTTATTGCTTCCTTTCTTCTCAAGGAGGCTATCAAGTGCAACGTAGTGCAAACCGTGTTGCACCTGGTCTCAAGATCTCTTCCTTTGTATACCTCCTCATTAGCGACAGGATCCATACATGGTTATAAATATATCTGGTGATGGTTTGGGATGTCTCCATATTCTGATGCATCCTATAAATCTTCTCAATGCGTATCAACATCAGGTCGATACAATGTGTAGTATATGAGATCTAAAAAATGTGGCTGTCACTCCAATATCTTTCCAGTGGCCTAATATTGTGGTCCATTATCAGTGATAACCTGCATGACATTTTTTTCTCCTACCTGATCAATCACCTCCTCCATCAGTCTGAGGATATGGCATCATGACTTGATTGGGAGTATCAATCGACTTTTGGAAGAAAGTCTTCGTATTATAGTATTGCAAGAAGATGCTCTGCTTAGCTAGATTGGTTTAACCATCACACATCACCATTAGTCCATATGTGGGCCACTTGTTCTGTATATTGTTGTCAAGCAGTTCACTATAGATGTCCTTCGGTCTTGGAGTATCTATACCGAGACCGGCATCCTGTATGGAGAAAATGACGGATCTATAGTACATGTTATCTGCTGCATTCGCTGGAATATGGTTGAAGTGGAATTAGGATCCAATAGCTTGCTACATATCCTTTTATCCTTCTTTAGCATGGTGTCAACCCTCTGCTGTTTCAAATCCTTACTTGAGAAGGCATGTGGATCTAAATCATAGATGGTGGCTCTTGGTGGAATCTTTCTGAAATTTTTTTTTCTACTACCAAAATCCTCCAGGACAGATGCAATACGACCACCACCTTTACTAATGGCCTTTTTAACTGAGAAGATCTTTCTGAATTCTGGATTGCCCTGCTGGTTGTAGAACTAGAGCTCGATTCATAGTGTGAAAGCCCAAATTGAGCCTTATGCCTGGGTACCTCATCCTGCAACTACTAATCATCCAAGCTCGCCTGAATGGCGACCTGGATCTGTGCTTCCTCGTCATCTGCAGTGGACACCTCTGATTTTCTGAAGTGATATGAAGGTGACTCTGTCACTTGGCGGTCCACCTCCGTTTTTTTCTTTGCAACCCTCTTCTTCGCTGCTCTGAGAAAGTATTTTGTCATCAGCTGCGGGACCTCTTGTAGGTATTTCGAGCACATAGTTACCTCGGAATAATCACTAGCCAGGTGTTGCTTCAATCTGGTTATCCCTTCTCCTTTGAACTTTATGTTGCATTAGTTGCATTTTTAGTTGTGTCGACCCGAGAGCATTTGCCTATGATCCCAACCAATGTACACTCTAGGTCTTTTTTTTCGATAGTTTCATTCTTGTAGATTTATCAAGTACATCGATTTTCTAATTATTTAAAAATAATAAATTTTTGTTAAGAGGAAAAATTATATTTTTTACTTCAAAAAAATACATAGTACTAATTTTTCATATTTTTGGATTATTTATGTATTTTTAATAATTTTTAAATTTAAAATATGTTTAAATATTATAAATTCAGAAGAATATGTTTTCTTCTTCAAAAATTACTAAGTTATGTAATACGTATACTAATTTTTTATATTTTTTATTAATTATATATTTTTAATTATGCTTTAAATTTAAAAATAATTTTTAAATATAATACTTCAAAAAATTAATTTGAGCTCAAATTTATATAGATTTCTACCATGGATAGTGCATATATTTTTCTAAGCTTGTGGATATGCATCAAAGGCTATTTATTTCTCAATTTTTTAAAAATTTAGACCTAGGTCATTATATGTATAATCGCATCAAAATTTGAATAAGTGGATACCAAATTTAGCTTAAGAGTAGCTTGCATGCCCCTAAATAAGCTTTCAATTCTACAATTATTTTTTAGATTTTAGTTTTTTAATTTTGAATCAAAAAACATATTTTTTAATTTTAAAATTATATATTTAATAAAAATTAAAAATTTTAATGCGATTGTGTAGATTATCCATAGATCTACTACATATCATGAAATCATGCCAAAATCACCTTCCCTTATTTTAGAAATTTCTCGGCATTTTTTGGTGTTGAAAAGAAGAAGGAAATGAGGTAGGAGAGGAAAAACATACCTTGTTTTGGGTTGGATCCTTCTTGAATCATCGAAATCAATGCATTTTTTTGGTTGGGAGGGAGATTTGAAAAAACTATGAAGGAAGCTTTCTTAGACCTTCCCACTACTTAAAAGAAAGGGGGAGGGGGGACCCATTCGAACCGGTGCGAACCATCCGGTTTGCACTAGTTTTGCTCCGAACCGCCTGGTTTGGACCGGTTCATAGCGGTTCAGGGCTGAATTCCGAATTTCATAGCTGAACCAATCAGGTCCTACACCAGTTTGACTCGGTACGGTCTGAACTAGGCGATTCGGATTGGTTCAGCAGACCATGGTTTAAGATGTTAGATATTTTTTATTCCAAAATTTATATTCTAGGAAAAATTTTGGAGATTAATTATTTGGTAGTCAAAAATTCTAGTTTACTTGTAGAACAAGTTATAGAGAGTTATAAAAACTTGCTTTTGGAAATTGTTGAATGGATGAGAGATTTTTGTTAGGGAGGTTTGATGCATTAGTCGCTCTTTCTCTTCTCTCTTTTTCCCATTGTCTCTTCTCTTAATCCAATACTAGTTCTTTGATTTTCTTCTTTAACTTTCCCCTAGATTATTTATTTCTGTTATAAAAAAACTAATCTGCATGTACTAGTTATTGAAATTTGCTTATAGGTCAAGTATAGTCCCTTGTCTAGCTCAAAATCATTAGAATATTGTTCCTCTTTTCCTTCCCCATCACAAAATCCCAGGGTAAGTTCTTTGATTTTTTTTCTTCTGAATGATAAGAGCCAAAAAGTTTCCTCCCGCTTTATTTTTGAAAGTTGGACTATGAGAAAATCTTTGATCTTAAACCAAGAGTAAGCTCATTAGTAGGACCTACCAAGTTTGGGCTATCCTTAATTGGTCCTACATCACACTTCCATGTACACTTGAATAATACTCAAGCATTGGATATCCTATAGTATGGTATTTGTGGTATAACTCGATATTATATCTTTTTTTCTGCTGCTTTTAAAGTTGAAGTTTGACATAAGCCCCAGCCGCCCCCATCATTTTATTGTTAACTAAGAAGGAAAACATACAAAAGAGCATGGTAGAGCTAGGACTTTTCCTGAGGGGCTAAAGCATGATAAAGTAGCATGAAAAATCATCCTTAGTGGAGTAACATTAGGGGGCACCCCTTCCATGCACATGAAAAGTTGTCCTGCAATGTGGTGCAACAAGATTAGTGTAACTACTAACTTGTGGGAATTGGTGTGATATAATGAAGGCGGTTAATTTTTTGAATTTCAAGGTCAGCATTAGTAGTCTCGACTAACTTTTCCTTGCACTTAATGTGTGCCTCAAATCATTTCAATTTTTGAGAGAATTTATGCATACCAACTGCTAATTAATTAGGGTTCATGTGCAGATGCTAATGAAAAGTGCAATCAGGATATGGCAACTCCATTCTCCCAACAATTGATTCTTCTTTTCCTCAGGATTTCTTCATTTATAGCTTGGGGATTGGAGTATACAGTAGGATATAAAGGACAGATTGGGAGTTTGCAGTAGTATATAAAGGGTAGATACATGATTAAGTTCAAAGTGGTGGAATACACTTTATGTAAGAGTACAGTGGCAGGTATGAAATCCTAACTCAAATATGGTGTTGAAGCATGTAGCATGAAGAAAATTGCAGTCACTGTAATTAACCTTATTTTGAGGAAGATGAAGGGACCTCATCTAGACTTCATTCAACAAGCAATTAGTTAGGGGAAAAAAGAGCTTCATATATGGTAGAATAGCATAAAAAATCATTAGCACGTAGCAGGACATTTAGCAAACACCCAAACACAAGCTTTACAAGCTTACAAGCATAGACCAGCAGAAGAGGGATATTAGTGCCAACAACATCTATTAAAGAAGACAACTAGAATGCCGAACAACCCCTACCCATGACAAATCATGTGGCAATATGGAGCTATTGTAGTTAGCAGTAATTTCACTAGTCAAAAGCAAATACACGAAGGTGGCAGGCATGGATTTCCCCATTCATAAGCAAATAGAAGAAGGTATCAACTATTTGACCACCCTTTACCCCCCCCCCCCCCCCCTACGCTCCAAAAAAGAAAAAGAAATGGGAGAAGGTACCAAACATTCATGCCCAAAATTTTCTAGCGTATAGTAATAAGGTTATCAAAAATATAATTAGTAATTCCTAGAGCAAACCTGCAAGCACCTTAATCAATGTCCCTACTTTTCTTGTCCTTTCTTTTGATTCAAAGCCTACTCTCTCTCCCCTTTAAGTAGAATCATCACAAGATATGAGCAGTTTATAATTCTGGCCATATCTCTAGATATGTACAGAAATTTTATTTAGATGGGATTTGGAAAGATTTCTTTTCAAGAGAGTTCTAAAGCTTCCAGATTAAGAAGAGAGATAACAGCATATATATGAACTATGTATTAACTTAGGGTGGTTACTGGTCTCTTTTAGTGGGGCTAGCTAATAGGAATTCAAGAGGCACCAGGATTTGAAAGAATTAAAGAGGCTGTTTGTGGGGCAGAATCCACATTGAAGTGGTGGCCAAGGAGTGGCAACCATGTAATACCAAGGGTTCTTGGGGACTTCAGGCCCCCCCCCCCTCCCCCTCCTCAAAACACTATGGCTTGAACCCTGGTGTTAGTCATTATGATCTACTACATACCACCCTTATTACTATTTCATATTACGTCCAGGATCAGAAGGCATGTTTCCTTCCTAAAGATTGGTTCAGTCTCTGAGGTTTTGAAACTTGGGCTCCATCAACACTTGACTGGCTTGTGCATTATACTTTCTTGTCATTTTCTTACTCTAGAAATGAAGATGAAACATGAATTTGGGCCAGACAACCATTACATATTTATGTTCTGTAAGATCTGCTGTGATCTATTTATCCGGTTGAAATTGGGCTCTAAACTGTTGGTCTAAATTGTTTTGGATATTCAAGTAGAAAAGAATGGATTGCAACTTTAATGCTCAAGATGACCTACCTTTTTGGACATAATTCTTTGCATTGCAGAGCAAGCAGTTGTTGATCGGGCAATCAATGACATATGCATCCTTTTGAAATGCAGCCGTCATCATCTTAATGTGGTGTGTCTTTCTATGAAGTTATATTTAATAGTATACAGCTTAGAAGTATTGTAACATGTTCGTGAGTTTTTTTCTCTCTTGATATTTCTTTTTTTTTTTTGTACAAATCCCTTGATATGCCTGATGCAAATCGGTTTAAAAGATATGAATAAGTACCTTGGCGCGAGGAGTCGCATGGGGGGTAAGGGACCGAGGCAAGCCAGAGGGCCTTAGAGATGTAGGAATGTCGAAGAAGAGGTTCGTCAGGCTCATCAAAGGGGCAAGACGGCGCTTGAACTGCACTAACTGTTTGATCTACGAGTCGCCCAAGAGTATACCTAAATATGCTGAGATGTCTAATATGATGATTTAATATTGGCAGTTTGGCATAGATCTTTGCAGAAATATATATAGCAAACAAAGGGAATCTACTACCTTTCAAAATGCAAATATGTTAATCACTTTTTTTCCTTTCATGTAAACTTTCTACATTCTTCATTCCATCTTTTTTTTTCCTTTCTTTTATTTTGATGAAAATGATGGAAAACCCATGACCACCTCATTACGAAAATGGTTCACCAAAGTACATAAAATAGCATGCTCCACAGGGGTGGGACGGATATAGCTAGGCAAAAGTAGTAAAAAGAGAAGGAAGATGGGAGCATTAAGAAGGAAGGTTATCATGTATTGCCATGTAATCTATCTTGTATTGCTTCTCCAAAGGGGGAAATTTAGATCATGGTACAAGATAGGTCTCATATTTATGATTGTGATTGCTCTTTTAAGCAAAATTAATGGTTAAGAAAAAGATCTTTCAATTTCTACATTTTCATGGTAAATGATTCAACAATGAGGCTTGATCCCATATCCCATATCTGCCCATGAGGAGGTGGTGCCTTGATTTATGAACAAAATCTATATTGGAAGTTGGATTTATAGCTTGAACGAAAGATTGAAGATAGCCATCAGAAATGCATTAATATTTGCATCCATAATCTATAAATTGATTTTACAGTTTTGTTTTATAGTTCTTAATGAAATCCATATTTGCTACATCTATTTGCAGGTGCCTGTAGGAAAAGGGTAGATCCTGACACCTTGGAATTGTGAAATGATAGAAGATATCCTTGCCCATGTTCTGTCTTGGTTTTGTTTCCTATGATATGTTATTTGATAACTTGATAGATAACTGCAAGTTCCATAATGCTTATTGTGTATAACCATGGTATGCCGTACCAGCCCGAATCGGAAGGTATGGGGTGTACCGTACCGGTACTCAGTACGGGTGGCATACTGATACTCGTTATATCAAAAAAAATTTCATACCGTACCGCACCGACACTGTGCTACTGTGGCATCGGTACAGGGCTCGATACTGAGACGGCGAACCTTGTGTACAACCATATCAAGAATCAGAAATAAAAAGCCATTTTACATTTATATGGGCCAGCCTGGTAAAATAAATCTCCATGACTTGTTCTTATGGAAAGTTAGCCTAATTTGTTTGTTTAGAACTTTTATATAAAATTGAATAGTTCAAGCTTTAACTTCCACATGGAACAAAGTTGCTCATTTCTTTTCTAAAGAATAGACTAATACAACTTGAAATATTTATTCTAGCAGCTCTACCTCACCATTTTATTGTAAGGTACCTCAGGTACTAGACTGCAATAACACTTTTGTTAAGTGAAAAATGAATACTTGTATGCTGATTTGATCCCTATACACTAAACTGTGATTTCAGACTCCAGCACTGTGATTTCAAGATTCATTTATGGCTGCATATCCATGCAAATGCTTATTTCTTAAACCAAAAGAAATCCTGCATTGTTCCTATTGTAAAGGATTTTCAAGATAAATGCACAACCAACTCTCAGGGCTTCCATTACCCAACTTGTTTATGTGTAGGCATTGTTTATTCTTTTCACTTTGTTAATATGAAATGATTTAGCCTTGCAGTCCAACTTGTTTATTCTGGTCACTGTCTAAAAGAGTATATTAGCTATAGTTTATCTTGAACTTTGCATGTCAAGAAGAAAGAAATATTACGAGGCATAATATCTCTTATGCATTATGTTTGTTGGTCAAGGTTGGTGATGGGTTGGCTAAGATTTGTAGAAGCTGGTAGGAAAAGTTGTTGCATAAGGAGCCCTGACACTGTAAGCTTACAATTTATACTTCAATTTTGAGAATTGCACTCTCTTGTCTGGGTTTATCAAAAGTGGGTTTGTTTGCAGGCCTATCCTGTTCCAGTAAACTCTGAAGATATCAAAGGTAGCTGGTCTTGTCATGATAATAGTGGATATTAACATGACAACTTCTCTTTATAAGAATGTCCTTTTTTCCTCAAAGTTTACTTTCTTATAATCTAATTGTAAACATGTAGACCATCCTCGATAAGAATTCTCAAATTGTTAAAAATGGAGTAAAAGTTTCTTAGATTGTTTAAGCTGATCATGAACTCACTCCATGAAGATATTTTGTACTTTAAATAATGCACAGGATTCGTAAAACTTAAAAAATGACACACATTTAATATGAGGGATATATGAAATGGTCTTTTATACCAACCAATGGAAATTACCAGGATACAAATGTCCTGATGCATTCTATTGGCTTGATGTGCTTTGGATTGACTGTGGGACATGAACAAATAGGCTGTGGGTACTGTGAACTATTACAATTTAACTACAATCAACCACAAGAATGTATATATATTGACTTCTTGTTACTGGAAAAACTATATTTTTCAATGAAACTAGAAAATTTTACAAGCTAGATAGTTGCAGAACTTTCTTGTATAACAATAGGAATCTAAATTCCACAGGATAAGTGAAGATATATACTGCGCAAGTAGATTGAACTCTGCATGCCTTACATTGGACAAACTATCATGCTTAGCTGCATAGAGTGACAAGGATCATCTCTGTTTTCTGGATGACTTCTTTGGCTTGGAAGAGCTTCTTTGCTTATCCTCTAAGAATATTCCTAAGGATCAATCATTTGTTCACCTTTGTTTCATTGTTAGAATCAAGAATAGTTTCATTTTTTTGGCTCTTGTATTCAATGAGAAAGGGAATGGTTTGAATGTCTTGTTGTCTTCTAAAGAATGAGGATTTATAGTGGATTTATCATCAAGAAATATACCTATTGATCGATCAAGTTGCTTAAAATCCTCAAGCTTATTTAAAGGAATAATATTTATGCTTCTTTCCTAAATCAGATGAGAGAAGATGAAGGAACTATTTACATACACTGCTGGTGTAAAGATCACATATATGGATCCTGCTTCCTCTGAAATTGAGAAAAAGAGAACATATAGAATTATTGGGGCCTGTTAGAGAGCAGTGTGAAAGGGAATCTATAGATTATTTATAGGGAACTTCTAGGATACAAATAATACTTTCAAAGTATCTGAAGTATTGTTTAGTTGGGTACAAAATTGAGAATGCAACAATTTAGGATTAGATGTTTTTGTTCTCTGATTCCATATACTTTTTGGGACTGATCAAGGATGGGCAATGAAGATTTCAGTAAAATTGTAGGATAACTAGAGCTGCTGAAGTTTTATTGAGGATCTGTTGTCTCCATGCATTGAAAATGGTGTTCAGAAGAGCTTATGCCTTTAAGAGAAGTGATACGTATAAACCTGTTCAATGGAGTCTATGTGATATTATGGGGGTGTTGGCTTCTGAAGTGTTAGGGGAAATAAAATAGCAATAGCAGCAGTGACGTTTCTCTTAAAGGTAGACCGTTTCTGAATGTTGCGTATCAAAGGCAAGAAAAAGCATACTGATGATGAAAGGTCTTACAACAATGTTACCTGGAAGGTTACAATAGGGGATTTTCTGGGTTTGAGCTTCTGAGGAATGAAACTAGTTGGTGAAATATCATAATTGCTATGATCAGCGATTCCTGTGGACTGGTTGCTGTGGGTAGATTTTCATGGATAAGATCATTCATTTCTTTCATCCAATGGATGCTTAGACATTTCAGTAGAGTCTGAACAATAGATGTCAGGTTTATTTTCAAAGGAGGGGGATGGGGGGACCTTGATAATTGCTTGTTCAATTTTCTTCTTATACAGAGTCCAAGTTTGTTTTCCATGTACTGCTTGTTTCAGCAATCATCTTACAACCACGAAATTTACTTCTTTCAATAAAAACTGAGCATCTATTTTTATCTGCTTGCCTGTTGAAGAGCACATATTGAGCTCACAATCTGAAAAAGATTTTTTATTTTTTTTGGTAGATATTGCAAGTGTTGCCAAATATGTACTTGTAGTAGAGAAGGAAACAGGTGAAAGCTCGTTTAGGAATTCTGTGAGCTCTTGCTCTGCCCCATTGCTCAACCTGATCTAGGTTTTGTATAATATTCTTTATTGCAGTTTTCCAGCGGTTAGCAAATGATCAATTTTGTGAAAGGAATCATTGCATTGTCATTACGGTGAGCATGCATTCTTGGTTACCTTCCTGCATTAATTTCTAGTTAGTATCAATGATTCATGTAGCTAACTTTATGCAGGGAAGAGGCTATCCAGATGTTCCTACGAGAAGGTATGTGCATCACCTTGTGATCTCTTTCCTACTCCTTTACCTTAAGTTAATGATTTTGTAACTGCTGTAACTGCTGTTGTTGTGGTCACCATGTGTTATCTACCAGATTCTTGCGCCATCTTGTTGAGCAGCTGCATTTGCCTGTCTATTGCCTTGTAGATTCTGATCCTTATGGTTTTGACATTCTGACAACTTACAGGTTCGGTTCTATGGTAAGATCCTATTCATTGTCTGTGTTCATGCCAACCTATTAAAGCATTTATTTATTTTATATTATTAAATTATTATGTGGGAAAAATGCTTAACTGCTACTGTCATAGTCATGTTTCTATCGCTGACTGAATTCTCTCTCCGTTTCTGAATTTAATCCTTTTGATTGTTTGTGATTCCATGACGTTTACTGTTATAATATTTGGTTTCTAGTTGGCAAATGTATGCTCTGGTGATCTCATGTTGATTCTTGTACCCAAAATTTTCCTGTTTCAGTAATTAATCAATCAATAGTGCAATGTTGGCCCCACTTGTGACTTTTCTCTGCAACATGAAAATAAGCATACACGAAGATTCCTTTTGATTAATTTCATTTCAGTTACTTCTATTAAAATCTCATCTGTTCTCGAAGCAAATGGCATATGATGCAATGTTGATGCATGTTCCTGAGCTACGCTGGCTAGGAGTTTTTCCTTCTGATTTTGAGAAGTACAATCTTCCGGATCACTGTCTTCTCCATTTGACATCTGAAGGTGACTATATTCGATGAATCATATGTTTTTGTTTACATTCTTGTTTTAAATTTTTGGATTATATCTTCCGTACAAAGCCAAACGCTGAATCTTCAATTGTATTTTAGATAAGAAGAAAGTTGAAGCCATGCTATCCAGATGCTATTTGCACAAGGAAGCCCCAAAATGGAGGTTGAGTCTCGCCAGTCTTATACCTCCTTTTTACACTTTCACTTTTCATATCTCCTATGAGAAACACACTCAAGTCTTTCTACTCAATGATGTGAAATTTCAATCATTTCATATTTAATCTTAGTTACCATGCAACTGGCCTCATTTTGACTGACAATTAAACTTTTTATTAGTTTTCATATTTTATTGAAATACCACCTTTTTATTAACCTTTGATCATGTCAAATGTGTTTATTTAGCCCAATCTAGCATCGCAGGTTGGAGCTGGAGATCATGCTGCAAAAGGGAGTGAAATTTGAGATTGAAGCACTGTCTGTAAATTCACTATCATTTTTGTCAGATTGGTATATTCCAAGTAAGATTCAAAATGGATATTATATCTGAGTATATGCTTAGTCTCATACAGATATAATGAGGTTATAATGAATATTGTTGCATCAATTATTTTCGCTCTCTTTTCTCATGGTCAGTTGTTGCACATCATGTGATCGTGGTATGTGAATTTATGCATTCTCTGTTTAGTCTTAAATGCAAGGAACTCATGAAATGGACAATTAAGTTGATGGACCACATTTCCGTTCATGCATATTGAATGTTGGGAATTATGATTATTTTTGTTATAGCACAATTATTATTAAACTGAAATTGCCAGTGCAAAAAAAAAGTTTTGCTTTCTATGGTCGAACCCATCTGTGGCTCAAAAAGTTTGATTTTGATGATACAAAATATTTGAGTATAAGTCTACTAATCGTATGTTTTGGATACTTAAGGATGTGTAGAAGAAGTAAAAATAGTTCCAAAATTACTTATGTACTTGGAGAAGAAATTAACTTAAAATGATCAAGATGGAAAGGATTTTGCAAGATTTTTTAAAGTTTTGAAGTAGAGGAGTTGACCTTAGGACATGAGGAGCCGACTCCAGAATGACCACATACTTAAATAGAAGATCTTAATTTTGAAGGGCTTCAAGAGTGGACTCGAGTGCTACTCGAGTCGACTCTAGCACATTAATGAAGACTGGCATGCTTTTATGAGTTGACCTTAGAATCAGCTGAGTCGATCTTAGAACAATTTCAGGTGAGAGACGAAACGTAATGAAAAATAGCTTTTTTGTGAGTTGACTTAAGCAGTACAAGAGTTAATCCCTGCAAAGCATAAGTCGATCCTAGGATTAATTGAGTCGACCACGAAATAGTCTTAGGTGAAAGATAGAACGTAGTGAAAACTAGCCGTTTCTTGAGTTGACCAGAATAGAAGAAGAGTTGATCCCTAAACATCACGAGTTGACCTCTGAAGAACATAAGTCGATTTTTTCTGCATCTGATTAGTTTTTCTGTGAGCCCACTTGCAACGGCTATTTTCATCCCTCCAACGGCTAGAAACTGCTTTCCAACCACTTCTAGAGGTATAAATGCGTCGAATACAAATTGGAACACAAGAAAACAAGAGAAAACTATAGAAAAGTGATATTAGGTGCCAGTAAGTGAGATTTAAGAGTATACTCTAAGATCATATCCATCTACTCTTGAGAGCATTCAATTAAGCAGTCAAGTCAAGCTTCTAAGCATCCAAAAAAGGCTCCTGCTGCTTCCTACATGTGCATCAACAACATTTATACCTCCTTATTAAGGAGCTTTGTATTTTGTTCTCATATTAGTTGTATCCTTTCATTTTTTTTGTGTAATAAGTTTCCAGTGGTTTGAAATTTAGAGAAAAGGTTCATCCAAATTTTGAATTGGATTATAAGTTGTAATCAAACCTAGGAAAGGCTTTTATTGGCGTGATTTTGGTTGATTTCTAGAGAATTACTTGGATTTGATTGTGAGCCTGGGTAAAACAATCAAGCTGTAATCTCGGAATAGATTATAGTGAAATATCCAAGGAAAGTCATGGAAAGTGGACGTAGGTGCTTAGTTGGGCACCGAATCACTATAAAACTTTGTATTTGTTATGTTTAGGCAGTTTTCTCTTTTTGCATTCATTGCTTTAAATTCATATATGTACATACATATTGTAATTCACTTCGCAAATTCTTCATAAGTTGATTTTTCTGCTGCACATAATTGTAAAATTTTAAAAATCCAATTCACCCCTACTCTTGGGGTGTATCGCTATGTAACAAATGATATTAGAGCTTGGAACTCTAACCCCCTATTGATCTAACCGTCCAGAAGAAAGGATTGATGGTAACCCAATTTGGATGTTCCTTGCCGAGGGACAATCAACCAACTGAATCACAGTTTTCAATGACACTAATTACATTTATTGGAAAGTATGTATGCACATTTCATTCAAGCATTTGTTTATCACATGTGGGGCGTCGTAAACAATGGATCTCTCACACCTTCATATTTGGTGAAATTTATTGTGGTCAAACTCTCCCCAGTCTAACAAGGGTCATATGGGTCTCAGTTGCTCTAGTTTCATCAAAATTGAATTATATGGCGCTTGCTTTTGGCTGCCAGCTAGATTGTTAAAATAAGATGTAAACAATAGCCCCACATCTCGTTAGCCGATAATCAATAGGTTGACAAGATGTCTGTGATCACCCTTCAGTATCTACGAAGTCGCAATCCCAATCCTCCAACCGATTATTATTATTTTTTATGCTGAAGTATCATTTTGGTAATCTATTCGTATCTTTTCTGTTTCCTCTAAGGTTGATACTTTTGCTATATTTTTTTCATGGGCTACTATCATATATTGAAATGGCCTGCACATTGCTCAAACGATGTTCCACATCTATAGAGATCCGGCTTCCATGTCAAAGGATCTTCCATATTATTGGGCATCCTAATTTATCTTCTAGTCAAGCATGCTTCTGTTCTACAAATAGTCTCTGCATTATTCTCTTTGGTGCTTATACCTTTTCTTCCTCCTAACTATCCTCATGCCTTGTGATCTTCTTACAATGAGGCTAAGTATTGACGCAGGCAACCTAGTTGTTTTGATCAACCGATTTCTGATTAGTTTGCAATCAAAATACTATCATAAATCGGATTTCATCACAAACATATTTTGTTTCCAAATTGGAATACTATCACCGTCAGCTTGCTGTTTGGTTGAGGGCTTCCATATTGGTAAGTCTATATTTTTCAACCCATCCTTTGGCTTTTTCTGAGCCCTCATATTTTTCAGGCTGCTCGGAGCATATCCTTGCATATTTTCAATCTTATCAATTGCCTCCATACTTAAGCTTTAAGCCAACTGCACTCATTCTACCTCTATTAGCCTTAGGCTCTGTTTGAGGGAGCTGTTGGTAGTAGAGCTTTTGAAAGTAGAGCTGTTGAAAGTAGAGCTTTCTGAAGTAGAGCTTTTATAAAAAGTTGTTTGTTGTTTGGTAACTACATTTTCAAAGTGTTGTGGCACTTTAACATGTGTTTGGTAAACAAACTGAGAACCTTTTGTATGATAAAATTACCATAAAGGACATTGTATAGTATTATACAACAGAGCATAATACAATATAACATATATTAATACATAAATATATAATCTAGTATAATATTACCGTAATGTAATATAATATTATTATAATATAGTAATATAATATTATATACTATAGCATAATAATTTAATATAATATTAAATTATTCAACATAACATATCAATGTATTATGATATAATGTAATATAATATTATATTTATAGTATAATACAATAATAAAGGTACAAATATTATAATTATTAGTGTACATTAATTTTTCATAATATAACATAATATTAAATTATTTAACATACTATATTAATGTATTATGATATAGTATAATTTTATATTATATTTATAGTATAATACAATAATAGGAAACGAGAATATCTTTTCTTGCATGGAAGGAAGCCTAATCCACGGCTAGGGTTCTTTATTAGGGCTCCAGCACATTTTTAGATTTATAAAAAGACAAAGTATGTAATTGTTATATTTAATTATGGGTATTTTGGTAAAAATACAGCTTTCCGACAAAGCTCAAAATAGCTTTTTCGGAAAGCTTCAAAATGAAGCTTCTTCCAAAAAGCTATTTTTAACTTTCTGAAAAAGCTAAAAAAACTTTTCGAAATTTTTGCTAAATACCTTTTTTCATCCAAAAGTGCTTTTGGAGGGCTAGGAAGTACTTTTTGGCCCTCCAAAAGCTCTCCCAAACGGAGCCTTAGTCAAGAGTATCAATCCGATCGGCCTTATATTCATACTTGTGTAATTGTATTAGCTGATAGTAATAAAATACTTGTGTTTTATTGTGATGTTATTTATTTTCTCATGGCCATTTATCAAAAAAGAGCAACCTTGACATACTTCGTATCGCTTCCATTATGTGGTATCAATATATATAACCAAAGGGCACACCATGTCCTTCACAAGGCACACATGCAAATTACAAAAAAGAAGGCTATGGAACTGTGCCAGAGCAACAATCAAGTATGATTTTGTAAGAGATGGAGAATTTGGATGAGGGAGCTTGTCAATGATGAGAAAACAACCTGCGGCAATGGTCAAAATATGCATTTAGCCTCATACCCAAGTTAGCTATGCTCCAAAATAATATTTGTGAATCTTTCAACAAGTATATTATTTATGCTAGAGATAAGTCAATTATTGATGGTCAAAATATGCATTTAGCCTCATACCCAAGTTAGCTATGCTACTGAATAATATTTGTGAATCTTTCAACACGTATATTGTTGATGCTAGAGATAAATCAATTATCACCATGTTGGAGACAGCAAGAAGACTATGATGCAAATATTCCATGCAAAGAGATAGAGAGCACAAGCAAATTTAATGGCCCCATTTGCCCAAAAATTAAAATGAAGCTAGAGAAAGCTAAGAGAGGAGAAATAAACTACCACCTCTGTACATGAGGAGGCGGTTAGAGGTTTGAAATTGACCATGAAGATGAAAGGTTTATGGCGGACTTGGGAGAAAGTGTTTGTGGATGGGAAAAAAAGAGGGATATCTCTAGCATCCCATGCTTCCATGCTGCGACAGCCATAATGTTCACAAGGATGTTGAGGCCTATGTGAGTGACCGAAATTCTAGGAAATATACATGACTCCAAACACAGTATGAAACTATTGCTTCCCCTCCCGTAAGGGCTCCTATTGGTAGGCCCAAAAAGCAAGATGGAAGGAGAATGATGAGCTAAACGACGGTACCAAGATTAGAAGGAAAGGCACTTTACTTAGATATGGTGATTAACAAGAGTGGGGACAGAATTCAAGGACTAATTATAATAGATGTAGGAAGGACAAGGTGAAAATGAACAAAAAGTTACAAAAGATTAGGGAAGTAGCAGCTAGGGACAAGGCAGCACCCAAGGGTAGAAAGCGAATCAAAAAGGTTAGATCAGGCAAAGGAGGTGGAAAAAGCACAAGATGAGAGGATAGAAATCTTTTAGTTAGCCTGTAGGCCATCTAAACTTCAGAATTATTTTTCCACGTCTGCTTTCTTCCTTCCAACAGTTGCAACTCAATTGGACATGCATTGTAATTTTAGGTGACACAGTCAAAGGGATAGCCCATTAAATTCCCATAGGCAGTCATGTATCCCATGTGATCTCTTGCACACCTATCTAAACATAGATTCTAGGTTATATGCAAACCAATTGATTTAGTTGTAATTGCTTCTATACCTGGTGTAGGTTATTCCATGATAGGGACAAAAGCATATCGGATCCAAAGACATGGAGCAATGAATCCAACCATTCCCTCATTCCATGGTGTGCAAAAGGTTGGGTTTATGTGGAGAGGGCCAAATGTGGCTTCAGTAACTAACCTACTAAGGACTGCTACTAGTGCTTGATACAAATATCAGGAATAAAAGAGATGCATTTCAGATGAATGATTTATCCTTTCTTTACAAGATGCTAAGAGACCAAATGTGTAGAGGCAATGTGAAGGGAATTTAAGGAAGGATCTTTGAGAACATGGTTCTGTTTTGGTTTGTGACATTGCATTTGGTTTTGAAACTTGATTTTGTCTGTAGCAACCGAATAGCTGGTGGCACATGATGTGTAGGTTTGGTTTGGATTAGTATAGGTCTTGAGTTTGAATGTATATATTCTGTGTTTGGATGTGGTATACATTTTATGTTTGGATATGGTATACATATTATGTTTGAGATGGTCCAAGTTTTCTATTTATTATAGGCATTTTTAAGATTACCTTATCATGACTGTTGACAATACTTTCACTATTATCAATGTAATGTTGGTTGTTTGATAGTTTATTGAATTGATGCTTTGTGAGTAATATAGTTCTTGTGAGTAATTAATAGATGTGAAATGAGCACTACAACACTATGGTTAACTCTTATGATTGTGGCACTGAGGCATTGTGGCTTTGTGGTATTACAACAAGTAATGAAATGTAGACTTTGCTTCATTTAAATAGCATGTTGAGATTTATTGTGGTCACATGTTGTGATTGATAGTGCACTTGATCTAAAATAGTAGCACTATTATGTCAGAGTTAGGTTACCAATTTAGATCGATTGAGTTGAATTCATTTTCTTTCATTACAGTTGCTCTTCGATTCATATCAATTCTAGACCCTTATAGTAGTGAATCCCTAGAAGAATCCATTTTCTTTCGATGATTTGTTATTCATTTCATATAAGCTCTAGACTCTTGTAATAGTGATTCCCCACAAGAAGCCCAATTGCTTTTAGTTCAATTGCTCTTCATTTATTATCTATTGTGGACCCTTATAATAGTGGATCCCCACAAGAACTCACTAGATAATTAAGCGAACAAATTCATGTTCATTAATTTATAACTTACTAATTATAGCTCGATTGGACTCAGTAAATAATTGCCTTATTACTACTTCCCACAACATCTATTTACATCGAACTCTAAATGGTCCTGGCCCCCAAAATATTCAACCTAAGACCGCACTAACATAGAAACCCTTATGCATAGCCGTCTAAACCTCTTAATAAACCACCATACAATTATGGCATCGCATTCAAGGATACTCTGGCTTCCACATTCAAGCTTAAAGCCAAACATCCACCTGCAACGAACCATGGAGCCACCATACACCAACCCAAAGAATTCCTCCTTGCTTTGCAACTCCGATGCTTACCATCAAACTTCTTATTACACTGGATTAGCTTGTTAGTTTTTTCCTTCTCAAATGTATTGGTAGGGGAGATCATGCCAAGCAAAATAGTCACAACTCATTTTTACCTGCAACAACAACTTGGAATTAGAGACTGAACCAAAAAGTTGGAGAATAATGGAAGGGAGATTGTAGATTCAACACACCTCGTACATGGAGTATTTGTAGAAGCACTAGCCAAGGTTTGTGGTGGTCCACAAAGTCCTCAATGAGGCTACTCTTTCACAATGGCAAAAGTGCATAGGATGGGTTGAAGAGAGGACCAAGTGCTTACTTGAACTACTTGCATGGTGAGTCTGTCTCTCAGACCTTCCCTCTCACTCTCTCCCACTCTACTCCTACTCTGTTTTTCTCGATGTCCCTCTCTTGGAACTTGTATCTCACCTTTTGGTTTCTCTTGTATTGGAGAAATCCTAGTTATAAGAGATGGTAATCACATGATGTTACATGATTTCAGGTTGCCTTGGCACGAAAGGGTTCCTACCCAAAGAAGTTTGCCAAATTTACCCAGAGTATTTTGATCCTAAAATGCCACTAATATCCACACGTAATAGGCACATGACACAAATCCTACACCACATATTAATAAGAGATGGACAGAAGGGTGACATCAGATCAAATGAGTAAGTTAAGGGATGTAATTCAAAATTTTTAAACTAGAGGGGGCTTAGAGGAACTCAGGAAAAGTCAAAGGGGTCAAAGTGTGATTTTTTGATAGACCAATCTAATGCAAGACTAAGAGAGAGCTCTAACTATGGAACTATTTGTTGGGAACCCGCCCATGCCGCTAAAAATTAAAAAAAAATTCAGATGGCAGCGGAAGAGGCATGTGCGGGATCGACGTTCATCACATAAACGTATTTCAAAACCATTCGTAGTTAAATTAGGATTAAAAACTTTAAAACTATTTGGAAGATCAGATCTTCACCTTGTGCGGGTAGATGATCACCGCAAACTGATGATCGTGGTTTTGGAAAAAGGCTCGCTTGAAGCCGCATATGTGTCCGGCCTCTACGGGTATCCACACGAAGCAAAAATCGATCCAAATGCTTCAATCTCCCCGGGGTGCTAGCTCCCTTGCAGAGATTGGTTTTGATGGCTGATCTCCTCCCTTTTGATCAACCCTTGATTGTGCTTGGGAGGAGAAAGAAGAAGGATGAAACTTGAAGAAGAATCAAAGCACCTTGCAGCCTTTTTCTTCCCCTTGCGTTGGATGAAGGAAGGGAAGAGGATGAGGCCGCCCACACCACCTTGTTCTTCCTCCTTGCTTGCGGCTGATCCAAGGGAAAGAGAGAGGGGCTCACGGCCGAAAACAAGAGGGCTTGAATGCCCTAGGTGCTGCCCCCTCTTCCCTTTAAATAGGATGTGGAGCTCCTAACTTTTAGGAGCTCCTTGACAAATTTCCAAGAGGGGCGCTGGCCCCTCTTGTGTTGCCGCACCAAGGAGGAAAAAGGAGGAGGGGCATGCGCCCCTCCTTCTTGGTTGATCTAATCCTCTTCTAAGGGGGATTAGGAGACCCTAATGTGGTTAAGTTCTAATCTAATTAGGCTTAGACCAAGGGTGAACCAATTTTGGGTTTAACAATGCTAGTCCTAATCCAATTAGAACTCAAATGAATTATGACTCCATTGAACTCTTCAATCCTAATCCAATTAGGAGTCATGTTAATTCATTAGATTAATAATTAATTAGAGTTAAGAAATCCTAATCCAATTAGAACTTATTCAATTTTAGTCCTAATCCAATTAGGACTCTTATTTGAATCCGAAGTCCTCATCTAATTAGGACTTCTAGGAACCCTTGTTAGATGTATGCCCTAGAAGCCAATCTGGCTGACACATTATTAATTCTAGGGACATAATTTTGTACTTGACTATTTATTATTGAATAAATAAAAGGCATCTTTTCATTCATATTGTTTATGTGTCTATGAATCGTCCAAGGAATTAATAAGATGATGATACATATTCTCAAGAGTTGAGAATTTGAGCCATGTATCATTGGTGATTAATTTCTAAATGCTCCTGATCAATGGATCATCACGAGGATGGTGATCGATCTGATCAGTGCACAGATCACTTTCCTTCTGGATGGACGAGACTTGAGTCCACAGTGTAGGGACACTGAAGTGATAGTGCAGGTGCTTGTTAGAGAACAAGGGTACTGAGCGTGACCAAGACAAGAAGTCACTTGGATGTCTATCCACTCGTCAGTGACTTGCTTGATGTTGCAGTAGTGTGACTGGTCCTTTGACCTGCGGTGCTTCGGCTACTCACAGTGAGGTTATTGTAGTTTGACCGCACACATACATGGTCTCTAGCCATATGGGTCCATGCAGTGTAGATTGGCTGCAGTAGGTTCACTGTAGGAGTAGGGTATGCACCTATAAGGAATCTATCGACCTTGATAAAAGAGGAGTGATCCTATGTGATTTGTTAGACTGAGTTCTAAGACCTTGGCCAGGGCAGTAATATAAAGTGGAAAAAGAGTTTTCCACTATCGAACTCAAGTCGAATAAATCTTGACATATGACAGACGATGGGGTTTGACGAGTTGTCCATGACCTCCGTCCTGTAGGGATCCACGATAGTAGGACTGTATCACATGTTAACTGCACCTAGAGGTTCATCATTCCATTCTGCTGGGTAGCCACTACATGCTGCTAGGTGTCACTGGTGGATGGTGGGACTCACAGGGATTATCTCGATGATCGATAAACCCTAATGAGTTGAGTTGGAATCGTTCCAACCCATTGAAAGGAGTTTTCAATGATATTGAGATAGAGATCACAATATATCTCACTACCAGTCAGAATAGAACCTATGGGGTCACACACACTAGAAGTATTGACCGATCCGATGGTTGAAATCGTGATTAAGAATCACAAGTAATCAATTTGATTGATAAAGAAGTTGAAGAAGGAACCAAGGGAATTAATTAATTGGACTTGAAACAAGAGTCCTACTTCAGGTAGGATTCCTAGAATCCTAATTGGATTAGGACTGGAAATCCTAGTTGGAGTAGGACTGGGATTCCTACTTGGAATAGGATTCCCACAATCCTAATGAGATTAGGAATTTTGAATTAAAATAGGATTCCTACTTGGAGTAGGATTCCTAGAAATCCTAATTAGATTAGGACTTCGGATTCAAATAGAGTCCTAATTGGATTAGGACTAAAATTAAACAAATCCTAATTGGATTAGGATTCCTTAAGTCTAAATTAATTAATAATTTAATGAATCAACATGACTCCTAATTGGATTAGGATTGAAGAGTTCAATTGAGTCATGGTTCATTCAAGTCCTAGTTGGATTAGGACTAGCATAGATTGAACCCAATTGGCTAATCCTAATTGGATTGGGATTAAACCATAAGAGAGGCACCCAATCCTCTTTGGAAGAGGATTAGGGCATCACAAGAAGGAGGGATTACGCCCCTCCTCCTCTCCTTGTGTGCGGCATGAAGAGAGGGGCCGGCGCCCCCCTTCTCTCTTTGGAAAGTTATCTAGGGCTCCAACTTTGGAGGAGCCCTTGATGGCTATAAGAGGGACTATGAGGCCGGCACCCTAGGTATTGAAAACCTCTCTTCCTCCAAGCCGTGGCCCTCTCCTTTCCTTGGTGTTCTCAGCCGCAAGCAAGGGAAAAGCTCTCCAAGTGTTGGCGGCCTCCTTCCCTTCCCTTCCTTCATCCAACACAAGGAACAAGAGAAGGCTGCGTAGGGGATCATCTTCTTCCTCTTCTTCATCCTTCTTCTTCCTCCTTCTAAGCACAATCAAGAGTTGATTGAGAGGGAGGACATCAGCCATCAAAGCTATCTCTGCAAGGGAGCTAGCACCCCGGTGAGATAGAAAGCTTGGATCGGATCCTACTTCGTGTGGATACCCGTAGAGGCCGGACGTTTGAACGGCTTCAAGCGAACCCTCTTTCAAAACCACGAATTCAGATTTGCGGTGATCATCTACCCGCGCAAGGTGAAGATTTGATCTTCCTAATAGTTTTAAAAGTTTTAATTCTTACCTAATTACGAAAGGTCTCGAAACAACGTTCATGCGATGAACGTCGAACCCGTGCATGCCGATTCCGCTGCCATCTGAAAAATTTTTGAAATATCAGCGGCATGGGCGGGTTCCCAACAGTGGTATCAGAGCCTAGGCTTCGTAGATTAAGATAAGAATTAAATATCTAAAGGCTTATTAGATCTGAAAATTGAATGATCATGCATGCTGAAAAATTCTGCATGCAGATTTTTCAGGGGTGCTGATTTTTGCATGCTGATTTTTATGTGATAAAAAAGATGATTCTAATTGCATTGTTAATGGGATTACAAAGTTTAGAATCATGATTAGCATGATCAGCGACCTATGTCATGATATAATCAGTTAGTTTTCAGATCTGAAAATTATAATTGTTGCATACGGTGATGATCATAGGATTCAAACCCTTTTGGTATCAAATGTAATGACCTGCGATGTGATCTGCAATGTCATGTAATTTTTCAGATGCTTGCATGCATCTTATTTGATGTTTTGAGAGGCCTGCGTGCCTCCTAAAAGGAGATGTAATTTATTTTTATTTTTATTTTACATCTGGTTGTATTTCTGTGATGTGATGTACATCAACGATCAAGTTGAAGCAAAGGCATGAGATGAAAGATGATCTAAGCGGTTGATGGCGATGGGATCAAGAGTTGATCAAGGATCGAATCAAGGAGGCTTAGAACCAATTCAAGAGTTGAAGACCACTTGATCGATTGATGTGCATGTGCTTGTAATACGACCTAATTAGAATCCATGATCATCACCTATTTAAAGTTTAACTTTATTTGATGCTGCGATTATAACTGCCTGTGATGTACCGTTTGCATGAGATGTGAATGCGAGTCGGGTAGATAGGTTTACATGTGATGTAGCAAACCCAATTGAGACCTAAATCAAAACCTTCTCAATCAAGTCGAGAGTGAACCGACATGAGCAAGTCATATTAGATTAATTGATCTAATTGGTGTCTAGGAAAGCATGAAAGGTGGTTACTTAATTAGGACCTTACTCTCTGAGTAAGGGGAGCCTCCCACCTGCTTACCTGGCCAATTGTTCGATTACCTCTTATGAAGGGCTCAAGTTGCAAACACTAAGACCTGATTAACCAATATTAAGTCAATAGGTCTTCCACTGTAGTAGAGCTGCTAAGGCCTTTCTGATGTTGATTTGTCTCGGCTGGACACAGTGGTCAAGTTGCATCGGGGGGCTGGACCTCTCTATAGACATGAGATGTTGTAGGGTAAAGGTGGGGTTGGGCACCAATAACTGTTAGGTGAGGACCCAATGACGACTTTATTCCTACGGTTATACGGTGGGTCTGACTTAACTAAGAAATGGGACCAATAACTGTTAGGTGAGGTCTTCATGGCTTAGAGACCAAGTTACACTGCAACATGCTTGAGAAGCATTGTACAAGAGTTGTACACTCATCCATCTATGTGTCACCAATAACTGTTAGGTGAGGTGGCATGTAAATTGGTGGGACCGCAGTACCCACTAGAAACCCTAGTCGTGTGGGATTTACGTTTCCCTACCAGGGGAGTGTGAGGGATTCGAGAAAATAGTGGGAGTTACATTTGTCCTAAAAGACCTTAGAACAGATTAGGATCAAGTACAAAAGTCTAACTAGAATCTTTACTCTCTGCAGATACAATGTCGGCTTCAAACCCTTTGACCCGTATTCTTGAGACCAACCGACTGACTGGAACCAATTACAAAGACTGGCTTAGAAATCTCAAAATAGTTTTGGACTGTGAGAAGATAGGCTACATACTCGATTCAGATATCCCCACACTACCAGCACGTCCTACTGATGTTCAGCGTGAAATGCATAAAAAGTGGTTGGATGATGACATTAGAGTAAAATGCTATATGATGGCATTCATGTCTAATGAACTCCAATGCCAGCATGAAAATATAAAGACTGCTAGGGACATACTGGCACACCTGCAAGAGTTGTATGGTGAGCAGAGTCGCATAGCTCGTTTTGAAGTGTCCAAGAGGCTCTTCAAAGCGAAGATGCGCAAGGGGCAGTCTGTCCATGATCACGGTCTGACCATGATCAAGGACCTAGAGGAGCTTGAGAAGCTCGGTATGGACATGCACAAGGAATTACAAGTGGATTTGATCCTACAGTCACTTCCTGATTCATTTGGTCAGTTTATAGTAAACTACCACATGAATAAGATTGAATGCACTAAGACTGAACTAATCAACATGTTGGTAACTGCTGAGGGAGCCTTGAAAGGTTCAAGGGGCAATGTCCTTGCTGCTGAGTTGACTTCCGGTTCCAAGAGAAAGTCTACTTGGAAGAAAAAGAAGCCTGCAAAGAAGCAGAAGAAAGACAAGAAGCCAAAGAAGGAAGTTCAAAAGAAAAAGGCTAACGACAAAGGAAAATGTTTCCACTGCAATGTCGAAGGCCACTGGAAGAGAAACTGTCCTTCATACCTCGAGAGCCTGAAGAACAAGAAAGGTGACACACCTTCAGAAGGTATAGACTTGCTCATAATTGAAACTAATCTAACGGTTTCTTCTACTTCTAGTTGGGTTATAGATTCTGGTTCTAGTGCTCATTTGTGCACTACCATGCAGGGTCTAAAGGAAAGTAGAAGGCTGGCGGAAGGTGCGGTTACCCTTCGGGTTGGCAACGGGGCAAAAGTTGCTGCTGTGGCTGCGGGCACCTACCATCTGCGACTACCGTCTGGATTTAGTTTAATACTTAGAGACTGCTATTATGTACCTGTTGCTAGCAGAAATTTGATTTCTGTTTCATGTCTAGCACAGGAAGGTCATGTTTTTACATTTGACAAAGACTGCTGTTCTATTTATTTAAGAAATAAAATAGTCGCACGTGGTTTCATGATTGACAGTCTCTATCATTTACATATGGATGTATCTGTGAATGTTACCGAGCAAGATGTGAGTGCCAAAGGATCCAAAAGATCCAGAGATGAGATAAACCAAAGATATTTGTGGCACCTCAGACTTGGCCATATTGGAGAGGATAGGATGAACAAAATGGATAAAGATGGGCTTCTCGGCTCATTGACTTCCGAGTCATATTCAGTTTGCGAGTCCTGTCTTCAAGGAAAAATGGCTAGACTGCCCTTTGTAGGACATGGGGAGAGGACCACTGAAATACTTACCCTAATACATACAGATGTATGTGGCCCATTCGATGTGCTAGCCAGGGGACGTTATTCTTACTTCATTACCTTTACCGATGATTATTCACGGTATGGGTATGTGTATCTTATGAGACACAAGTCTGACTCTTTTGAAAAGTTCAAAGAGTTCAAGAATGAAGTAGAAAAACAAACTGGAAAACCTCTTAAGGCTCTTCGATCAGATCGAGGAGGAGAATACCTTAGTAGAGAATTCCGGAACTATCTCAAAGAAAACGGCATAGTCTCACAATGGACACCTCCGGGTACACCTCAACTCAACGGGGTGTCAGAGAGGAGGAATCGGACCCTATTGGATATGGTCAGGTCCATGATGAGCTTCACTGATTTACCTATGTTCCTTTGGGGAGATGCCTTACTCACAGCGATTTATTTATTGAATAGAGTTCCCTCTAAATCCGTTCCTACCACACCGTATGAGATATGGCATGGTAAGAAACCAAGTCTGGGTCATCTCAAGATTTGGGGATGTCCGGCCCACGTCAAGCGACTACAGGTGGACAAGTTAGAGGCTAGGACCATAAGTGCTCGTTTTATAGGATATCCTAAAGAGTCATTAGGATACAATTTTTACGTCTCAGAGGATCACAATGTGTTTGTGAGCCGTCATGCCATCTTCTTGGAAAATTAGTTTATCCTTGATAGAGGCAGTGGGAGGAAAATTGAGCTTGAAGAGAAAGTCTCTGAAAAGCAACGAGTCATGGATCCTATAGAACCCATTCATAAAGAGCCAGTACACGATGTCCCTCAACCACCTCGTAGATCTAGTAGGGTCTCCCATCCTCCCGATAGATACTTAGGTATACTAGAAGAGGATACCGAGGAAATGTTCCTAGTGGGAGATAGGGATCACATACAGGATCCCAAAACCTACAACGAGGCGATATCTGATATCGATTCCGAGAAATGGGTGGAAGCTATGAAGTCAGAGTTGGACTCCATGCATTCCAACCAAGTCTGGACCTTAGTAGATCCACCAGAAGGTATTGTACCTATTGGATGCAAATGGATCTACAAAAGGAAGATAGGTTCGGATGGAGAGGTAGAGACCTATAAGGCAAGGCTTGTGGCGAAAGGGTATAGTCAACGCGAAGGCATTGACTATCAGGAGACCTTTTCACTTGTAGCCATGCTAAAATCCATCCGAACATTGCTTGCCATTGCAGCATTTCATGATTATGAAATCTGGCAGATGGATGTGAAAACTGCTTTCCTGAATGGATATCTTGATGAAGATATCTATATGTAACAGCCTTTGGGTTTCACTTCCAGTGATGGAGATCACAAGGTCTGCAAGCTGCAAAGGTCCATCTATGGACTAAAGCAAGCATCTCGGAGTTGGAACACACGTTTCGATGATGCAATCAAAATATTTGATTTCATCAAAAACGAAGAGGAATCGTGTGTTTACAAAAAGGTTAGTGGGAGTGCTGTCGTTTTTCTCGTACTGTACGTAGATGACATTCTCCTGATTGGGAATGATATTCCCATGCTAACCTCGGTCAAGGTCTGGTTGTCAAAAGAATTCTCCATGAAAGACCTTGGGGAAGCATCCTATATTTTGGCAATAAAGGTCTATAGAGATAGATCTAAAAGGATGCTTGGCCTTTCACAGAAGATGTACATAGAGGAGGTGCTGAAGAGGTTCAGCATGGAAAACTCCAAGAGGGGTCTCTTACCCCTAAGGCATGGAATTCATCTCTCCAAGAAGATGTGCCCCAACACATCTGAAGAGATTCAACGCATGAGCAAGATTCCTTATGCATCGGCAATAGGAAGCCTCATGTATACCATGCTATGTACACGACCTGATATAGCTCTTGCTGTGAGTGTCACAAGCAGATATCAGTCGAATCCAGGTGAAGAACACTGGACAGTTGTGAAGAATATTCTTAAGTACTTGAGAAGAACTAAAGATTTATTCTTGGTTTTTGGAGGATCATCAGAGTTAAAGGTAGAAGGGTACACAGATTCAGACTTCATGACTGATGTCGATGACAGGAAGTCAACATCTGGATATGTGTTCTTGTGCAATGGTGGTACGGTAAATTGGAAGAGTTCTAAACAACCGATCATTGCTGATTCTACTATGGAAGCTGAATACATCGCCGCCTCTGAAGCTGCTAAGGAAGGCTTTTGGTTCAAGAAATTCATTGCAGAGTTGGACGTGATGACATCAGATGCCATAACACTCTACTGCGATAATAATGGCGCCATAGCCCTTGCTAAGGAGCCAAGGTCTCATCAGAAGTCTAAGCATATAGAGCGGCGCTTTCACCTCATACGCGACTATGTGGAGAAGAAATATGTAGAGGTGCAGAGAGTAGACTTCGCGGATAACGTGGCGGACCCATTCACTAAGCAGCTGAGTCAGCAAAAGACTGAAGCCCACCTTGAGAAGATGGGCCTAAGATATATGACCAATTGGCTTTAGTGCAAGTGGGAGATTGTTAGATGTATGCCCTAGAAGCCAATCTGGCTGACACATTATTAATTCTAGGGACATAATTTTGTACTTGACTATTTATTATTGAATAAATAAAAGGCATCTTTTCATTCATATTGTTTATGTGTCTATGAATCGTCCAAGGAATTAATAAGATGATGATACATATTCTCAAGAGTTGAGAATTTGAGCCATGTATCATTGGTGATTAATTTCTAAATGCTCCTGATCAATGGATCATCACGAGGATGCTGATCGATCCGATCAGTGCACAGATCACTTTCCTTCTGGATGGACGAGACTTGAGTCCACAGTGTAGGGACACTGAAGTGATAGTGCAGGTGCTTGTTAGAGAACAAGGGTACTGAGCGTGACCAAGACAAGAAGTCACTTGGATGTCTATCCACTCGTCAGTGACTTGCTTGATGTTGCAGTAGTATGACTGGTCCTTTGACCTGCGGTGTTTCGGCTACTCACAGTGAGGTTATTGTAGTTTGACTGCACACATACATGGTCTCTAGCCATATGGGTCCATGCAGTGTAGATTGGCTGCAGTAGGTTCACTGTAGGAGTAGGGTATGCACCTATAAGGAATCTATCGACCTTGATAGAAGAGGAGTGATCCTATGTGATTTGTTAGACTGAGTTCTAAGACCTTGGCCAGGGCAGTAATATAAAGTGGAAAAAGAGTTTTCCACTATCGAACTCAAGTCGAATAAATCTTGACATATGACAGACGATGGGGTTTGACGAGTTGTCCATGACCTCCGTCCTGTAGGGATCCACGATAGTAGGACTGTATCACATGTTAACTGCACCTAGAGGTTCATCATTCCATTCTGCTGGGTAGCCACTACATGCTGCTAGGTGTCACTGGTGGATGGTGGGACTCACAGGGATTATCTCGATGATCGATAAACCCTAATGAGTTGAGTTGGAATCGTTCCAACCCATTGAAAGGAGTTTTCAATGATATTGAGATAGAGATCATAATATATCTCACTACCAGTCAGAATAGAACCTATGGGGTCGCACACACTAGAAGTATTGACCGATCCGATGGTTGAAATCGTGATTAAGAATCACAAGTAATCAATTTGATTGATAAAGAAGTTGAAGAAGGAACCAAGGGAATTAATTAATTGGACTTGAAACAAGAGTCCTACTTCAGGTAAGATTCCTAGAATCCTAATTGGATTAGGACTGGGAATCCTAGTTGAAGTAGGACTGGGATTCCTACTTGGAATAGGATTCCCACAATCCTAATGAGATTAGGAATTTTGAATTAAAATAGGATTCCTACTTGGAGTAGGATTCCTAGAAATCCTAATTAGATTAGGACTTCGGATTCAAATAGAGTCCTAATTGGATTAGGACTAAAATTAAACAAATCCTAATTGGATTAGGATTCCTTAAGTCTAAATTAATTAATAATTTAATGAATCAACATGACTCCTAATTGGATTAGGATTGAAGAGTTCAATTGAGTCATGGTTCATTCAAGTCCTAGTTGGATTAGGACTAGCATAGATTGAACCCAATTGGCTAATCCTAATTGGATTGGGATTAAACCATAAGAGAGGCACCCAATCCTCTTTGGAAGAGGATTAGGGCATCACAAGAAGGAGGGATTACGCCCCTCCTCCTCTCCTTGTGTGCGGCATGAAGAGAGGGGTCGGCGCCCCCCTTCTCTCTTTGGAAAGTTATCTAGGGCTCCAACTTTGGAGGAGCCCTTGATGGCTATAAGAGGGACTATGAGGCCGGCACCCTAGGTATTGAAAACCTCTCTTCCTCCAAGCCGTGGCCCTCTCCTTTCCTTGGTGTTCTCAGCCGCAAGCAAGGGAAAAGCTCTCCAAGTGTTGGCGGCCTCCTTCCCTTCCCTTCCTTCATCCAACACAAGGAACAAGAGAAGGCTGCGTAGGGGATCATCTTCTTCCTCTTCTTCATCCTTCTTCTTCCTCCTTCTAAGCACAATCAAGAGTTGATTGAGAGGGAGGACATCAGCCATCAAAGCTATCTCTGCAAGGGAGCTAGCACCCCGGTGAGATAGAAAGCTTGGATCGGATCCTGCTTCGTGTGGATACCCGTAGAGGCCGGACGTTTGAACGGCTTCAAGCGAACCCTCTTCCAAAACCACGAATTCAGATTTGCGGTGATCATCTACCCGCGCAAGGTGAAGATTTGATCTTCCTAATAGTTTTAAAAGTTTTAATTCTTACCTAATTACGAAAGGTCTCGAAACAACGTTCATGCGATGAACGTCGAACCCGTGCATGCCGATTCCGCTGCCATCTGAAAAATTTTTGAAATATCAGCGGCATGGGCGGGTTCCCAACAACCCTATTCTAAGTAGGAATCCATATTAAATACAAAATCCTAATCTAATTAGGATTGTAGAAATCCTATTCCAAGTAGTACTCCCAGTCCTAGTCAAAGTAGGAATCCTAGTTCTAATCCAATTAGGACTCCCGGAATCCTACTCCAAGTAGGATTCGTGTTTAAATCCAATTAATTAATTCCCATTGTTCCTTCTTTAACTGATAATCAATCGAATTGATTACTTGTGATTCATAATCATGATTCAACCATCGGATCGGTCAATGCCTCTAATGTGTGTGACCCCATAGGTTCTATTTTGACTGGTAGTGAGATATATTGCAATCTCTATCACAATATCATTGAAAACTTCTTTCAATAGGTTGGAATGATTCCAACTCAACTCATTAGGGTTTATCGATCATCAAGATATTCTCTGTGAGTCTCACCATCCACCAGTGACACCTAGCAGCATGTAGTGGCTACCCAGCAGAATAGAATAATGAACCTCTAGGTGCAGTTATTGTATGATACAGTCCTACTATCGTGGACCCCTACAGGACGGAGGTCATGGACAACTCGTTAAACCCCATCGTCTGTCATATGTCAAGATTTATTCGACTTAAGTTCGAGAGTGGAAAACTCTTTCTCCACTGTTTTTACTGCCCCGATCAAGGTCTTACGAACTCAGTCTTATAAATCATATAGGATCTCTCCTTATCTACCAAGGTCGATAGATTCCATATAGGTGCGTACCCTACTCCTACAGTGAACCTATTGTAGCCAATCTACACTGCATGGATCCGTATGTCTAGAGACCATATATACGTGCAGTCAAACTACAATAACCTCACTGTGAGTAGCCGAAGAACCGCAGGTTAAAGGACCAGTCACACTACTGCAACATCAAGCAAGTCACTGACGAGTGGATAGACATCCAAGTGACTTCTGGTCTTGGTCACGCTCAGTACCCTTATTCTTTAACAAGCACCTGTACTATTACTTCAGTGTCGCCGCATTGTGGACTCGAGTCTCGTCCATCCACAAGGAAAGCAATGTGTGCACTGATCTTATCGGATCGATCACCGTCCTCGTGATGATCCATCGATAAGGAGCATTTAGAAATTAATCGCCAATGATACATGGCTCAAATTCTTAACTCTTAAGAATATGCATCATCATCTTATTAATTCTTGGACGATTCATAGACACATAAACAATATGAATAAAAAAGTTGCCTTCTATTTATAAATAGTCAAGTACAAAATTATATCCTAAAATTAACAATATGTCAGCCAGATTGGCTTTTAGGGCATACATCTAACAATCTTCCACTTGTACTAAAGCCAATCAGTTATATATCTAAGTCCTATCTTCTCAAGATGGGCTTCAGTCTTTTGCTGACTCAGCTGCTTAGTGAACGGGTCCGCCACGTTGTCCGTGGAGTCTACTCTCTGCACCTCGACATACTTCTTCTCAACATAGTCGCGTATGAGGTGGAAGCGCCGCTCTATATGCTTGGACTTCTGATGAGACCTTGGCTCCTTAGCAAGAGCTATGGCGCCATTATTATCGCAGTAGAGTGTTATGGCATCTGATGACATCACATCCAATTCCGCAATGAATTTTTTGAACCAGAAGCCTTTCTTAGCAGCTTCAGAGGCAGCGATATATTCAGTTTCCATAGTAGAATCAGCAATGATCGATTGTTTAGAACTTTTCAATTCATCGTACCACCATTGCACAAGAACACATATCCAGATGTAGACTTTCTATCGTCGATATCAGTCATGAAGTCTGAATCTGTGTGCCCTTCTACCTTTAACTCTGATGCTCCTCCAAAGATCAAGAATAAATCTTTAGTTCTTCTTAAGTACTTAAGAATATATTCTTCACAGCTGTCCAGTGCTCTTCACCTGGATTCGACTGATATCTGCTAGTGACACTCACAGCAAGGGCTATATCAGGTCGTGTACACAGCATGGCATACATGAGGCTCCCTATTGCTGATGCATAAGGGATTTTGCTCATGTGTTGAATCTCTTCAGATGTATTGGGGCACATCTTCTTGGAGAGATGAATTCCATGCCTAAGGGGTAAGAGACCTCTTTTGAAATTTTCCATGTTGAACCTTTTTAGCACTTCTTCTATGTACATCTTCTGTGATAGGCCAAGCATCCTTTTAGATCTATCTCTATAGACTTTTATCCCCAAAATATAGGATGCTTCCCCAAGGTCTTTCATGGAGAATTCTTTTGACAACCAGACCTTGACCGAGGTTAGCATGGGAATATCATTCCCTATCAAGAGAATGTCGTCCACGTATAATACGAGAAACACGACAGCACTCCCACTAACCTTCTTGTAAACACACGGTTCCTCTTCATTCTTGATGAAATCAAACGTTTTGATTGCATCATTGAAACGAGTGTTCCAACTCCGAGATACTTGCTTTAATCCATAAATAGACCTTTGCAGTTTGCAGACCTTGTGATCTTTATCATTGGAAGTGAAACCCAAAAGCTGTTCCATATAGATATCTTCATCAAGATATCCATTTAGAAAAGCTGTTTTCACGCCCATCTGCCAAATTTCATAGTCATGAAATGCTGCTATTGCAAGCAATGTTCGGATGAATTTCAGCATGGCTACTGGTGAAAAGGTCTCCTGATAGTCAATGTCTTCGCGTTGACTATACCCTTTTGCCACTAGCCTTGCTTTATAGGTCTCTACCTTTCCATCCAAACCTATCTTTCTTTTGTATATCCACTTGCATCCAATAGGTACAATACCTTCTGGTGGATCCACTAAGGTCCAGATTTGGTTGGAATGCATGGAGTCTAACTCTGACTTCATAGCTTCCAGCCATTTCTCGGAATCGATATCTGATATCGCCTCGTTGTAGGTTTTGGGATCCTCTATGTGTTCCCTATCTTCCATGAGGAACATTTTCTTAGTATCCTCTTCAAACATACCTAAGTATTTATCAGGAGGATGGGAGACCCTATTGGATCTGCAAGGTGGAGGAACAATGTGTACTGGCTCTGTATGAATGGGTTCTATAGGATCCATGACTCGTTGCTTTTCAGAGACTTTCTCTTCAAGCTCAATTTTCCTCCCACTACCTCTATCAAGGATAAACTGTTTTTCCAAGAAGATGGCATGTCAGCTCACAAATACATTTTGATCCTCTGAGACGTAAAAATTATATCCTAATGACTCTTTAGGATATCTTATAAAACGAGCACTTATGGTCCTAGCCTCTAGCTTGTCCGCCTATAGTCGTTTGATGTGGGCCGGACATCCCCAAATCTTGAGATGACCAAGACTTGGTTTCTTACCATACTATATCTCATACGGTGTGGTAGGAACGGATTTGGAGGGAACTCTATTCAGTAGATAAATTACGGTAAGTAAGACATCTCCCCAAAGAAACATAGGTAAATCAGTGAAGCTCATCATGGATCAGACCATATCTAATAGAGTCCGATTTTTTCTCTTTGACACCCCGTTGAGTTGAGGTGTTCCCGGAGGAGTCCATTGTGAGACTATGCCATTCTCGTTGAGATAGTCCCGGAATTTCCCACTAAGGTATTCTCCTCCTCGATCTGATCGAAGAGCCTTAAGGGGTTTTCCAGTTTGTTTTTCTACTTCATTTCTGAACTCTTTGAACTTTTCAAAAGATTCAGATTTGTGTCTCATAAGATACACATACCCATATCGTGAATTCTCATCGGTAAAGGTAATGAAGTACGAATAATGACCCCTGGCTAGCATATCGAATGCGCCACACACATCTGTGTGTACCAGGGTAAGCATTTCAGTGGTCCTCTCCCCATGTCCTACAAAAGGCAATCTAGCCATTTTTTCTTGAAGACAGGACTCACAAACTGGATATGACTTGGAAGTCAATGAGCCGAGAAGCCCATCTTTATATATTTTGTTCATTCTATCCTCTCCAATATGGCCAAGCCTAAGGTGCCACAAATACTTCTGGTTTATCTCATCCCTGGATCTCTTGGATCCTTTGGCACTCACTTTTTGCTCAGATATATTTACAGATACATCCATATGCAAATGATAGAAACTGTCAATCATAAAATTACGTGCGACTATTTTATTTCTAAAATAAATAGAACAGCAGTATTTGTCAAATGTAAAAATATGACCTTCCTGTGCTAGACATGAAATAGAAATCAAATTTCTGCTAGCAGCAGGTACATAATAACAGTCTCTAAGTAATAAACTAAAACCAGACGGTAGTCGCAGAGGGTAGGTGCCCACAGCCACAGCAGCAACTTTTGCCCCGTTGCCAACCCGAAGGGTTACCGCACCTTCCGCCAGCCTTCTACTTTCCTTTAGATCCTGCATAGTAGTGCACAAGTGAGCACTAGAACCAGAATCTAAACCCAACTCGAAGAGAGAAAACCGTAAGGTTAGTTTCAATTACGAGCAAGTCTAACATACCTTCTGAAGGTGTGTCTGCCTTCTTGTTCTTCAGGGTCTCGAGGTATGAAGGATAGTTCCTCTTCCAGTGGCCATCGACATTACAGTGGAAACATTTTCCTTTGTCATTAGCCCTTTTCTTTTGAACTTCCTTCTTTGGCTTCTTGTCTTTCTTCTGCTTCTTTGCAGGCTTCTTTTTCTTCCGAGTAGACTTTCTCTTGGAACCAGAAGTCAACTCAGCAGCAAGGACATTGCCCCTTGAACCTTTCAAGGCTCCCTCAGCAGTTACCAACATGTTTAACAGTTCAGTCTTAGTGCATTCAATCTTATTCATGTGGTAGTTTACTATAAACTGTCCAAATGAATCAGGAAGGGATTGAAGGATCAGATCTACTTGCAATTCCTTGTGCATGTTCATACCGAGCTTCTCAAGCTCCTCTAGGTCCTTGATCATAGTCAGACCGTGATCATGGACAGACTGCCCCTCGCGCATCTTTGCTTTGAAGAGCCTCTTGGACTCTTCAAAACGAGCTGTGCGACTCTGCTTACCATACAACTCTTGCAGGTGTGTCAGTATGTCCCTAGCAGTCTTCATATTCTCATGCTGGCATTGGAGTTCATTGGACATGGATGCCATGATGTAGCACTTGACCTTAATGTCATCATTTGTCCACTTTTCATGCGTCGCACGCTGATCAGCGGCCGGACGTGCTGGTAATGTGGGGATATCATTGTCGAGCACATAGCCTATTTTCTCGCAACTCAAAATAATTTTGAGATTTCTAAGCCAGTCTCTGTAATTGGTACTGGTCAGTCTGTTGGTCTCAAGAATACGGGTCAAAGGATTTGAGGCTGACATTGTGATCTGCAGAGAGTAAAGATTCTAGTTAGATTTTTGTACTTGATCCTAATTTGTTCTAGGATCTTTTAGAACAAATGTACCTCCCACTATTTTTTCGAATTCCTCATACTTCCCTGGTAGAAAAACGGAAATCCTATACGACTAGGGTTTCTAGTAGATACTGTGGTTCTACCGATTTATATGCCACCTCACCTAACAGTTATTGATGACACATAAATGGATGAGTGTACAACTCTTGTACAATGCTTCTCAAGCTTGTTGCAGTGCTACTTGGTCTCTAAGTAATGTAGACCTCACCTAAAAGTTATTGGTCATATTCCTTAGTTAAGTCAGACCCACCGTATAACCGTAGAAATAAAGTTGTCATTGGTCCTCACCTAACAGTTATTGGTGCCCAACCCCATCTTTATCCCTACAACATCACATGTCTATAGAGAGGTCCAGCCCCCCGATGCAACTTGCCCACTGTGTCCAGCCGAGACAAGTCAACACCGGAAAGACCTTAGTAGCTCTACTACGGTGAAGACCTATGGACTTAATATTGGTTAATCATGTCTTAGTGTTTGCAACTTGAGCTCTTCATAAGAGGTAATCGAATAATTGGCCAGGTAAGCAGGTGGGAGGCTTCTCTTACTCAGAGAGTAAGGTCCTAATTAAGTAACCACCTTTTATGCTTTCCTAGACACCAATTAGATCAATTAATCTAATATGACTTGCTCATGTTGGTTCACTCTCGACTTGATTGAGGAGGTTTTAGCTTAGGTCTCATTGGGATTGGTCTACTAGATTGCATCATATGTAAATCTATCTACCCCGCTCACATTCACATCATATGCAAACGGCACATCGCAGGCAGTTATAATTGCAGCAATAAATAAAAACTGAATTTAAATAGGTGATGATCATGGATTCTAATTAGGTCATATTACAAGCACATGCACGTCAATCGATCAACTTGTCTTCAACTCTTGAATTGGTCCCGAGCCTCCTTGATTCGATCCCTGATCAACTCTTGATCCAATCGCCATCAACCTCTCAGATCGCCGTTCATCTCATGTACTGTCTTCGACTTGATCGTTGACGTATATTACATCACAGAAATATAACCAGATATATAATAATAAATTACATCCCTTTTAGGAGGCACGCAGGTCTCTCAAAACATCAAATAAGATGCATGCAAGCATCTGAAAAATTACATGACATTACAGATCACATCGCAGGTTTTTACATTTGATACCAAAAGGATTTGAATCCTATGATCATCATCACATGCAACAATTATAATTTTTAGATCTGAAATCTAATTAATTATGTTATGACATGGGTTGCTGATCATGCTAGACATGATTCTAAACCTTTGTAATCTCATTAATAATGCAATAGAATCATCAACTTATCACATAAAAATTCAGCATGCAAAAATCAGCAATCCTAAAAAAATCTGCATGCAGAAAATTTTCAGCATGCATAATCTTTTAAATTTTAGATCTAACATGCCTTTTAATAATTAATCCTAACCTTAAAATACAAAGCCTAGGCTCTGATACCACTGTTGGGAACCTGCCCATACCGCAGAAAATTAAAAAAAATTTCAGATGTCAGCGGAAGAGGCATGTGCGGGATCGACGTTTATCACATGAACGTATTTCAAAACCGTTCGTAGTTAGATTAGGATTAAAAACTTTAAAACTATTTAGAAGATCAGATCTTCACCTTGTGCGGGTAGATGATCACCGCAAACTGATGACCGTGGTTTTGGAAGAAGGCTCGCTTGAAGCCGCACACGTGTCCGGCCTCTACGGGTATCCACACGAAGCAAAAATCGATCCAAACACTTCAATATCCCCGGGGTGCTAGCTTCCTTGCAGAGATTGGTTTTGATGGCTGATCTCCTCCCTTTTGATCAACCCTTGATTGTGCTTGTGAGGAGGAAGAAGAAGGATGAAACTTGAAGAAGAATCAAAGCACCTTGCAGCCTTTTTCTTCTCCTTGCGTTGGATGAAAGAAGGGAAGAGGATGAGGCCGCCAACACCACCTTGTTCTTCCTCCTTGCTTGCAGCTGATCCAAAGGAAAGGGAGAGGGGCTCACGGCTGAAAACAAGAGGGCTTGAATGCCCTAGGTGCTGCCCCCCCTCTTCCCTTTAAAGATGTGGAGCTCCTAACTTTTAGGAGCTCCTTGACAAATTTCCAAGAGGGGCGCGGACCCCTCTTGTGTTTCACACCAAGGAGGAAAAAGGAGGAGGGGCATGCGCCCCTCCTTCTTGGTTAACCTAATCCTCCTCTAAGGGGGATTGGGAGGCCCTAATGTAGTTAAGTCCTAATCTAATTAGGCTTAGACTAAGGGTGAACCAATTTTGGGTTTAATCAATGCTAGTCCTAATCCAATTAGAACTCAAATGAATTATGACTCCATTGAACTCTTCAATCCTAATCCAATTAGGAGTCATGTTAATTCATTAGATTAATAATTAATTAAGACTTAAGAAATCCTAATCCAATTAGGACTTATTCAATTTTAGTCCTAATCCAATTAGGACTCTTATTTGAATCCGAAGTCCTAATCTAATTAGGACTTCTAGGAATCCTATTCTAAGTAGGAATCTATATTGAATTCAAAATCCTAATCTAATTAGGATTGTAGGAATCCTACTCCAAGTAGGACTCCCAGTCCTAGTCCAAGTAGGATTTTCAGTCCTAATCCAATTAGGACTCCCAAAATCCTACTCCAAGTAGGATTCGTGTTTAAGTCCAATTAGTTAATTTCCATTATTCCTTCTTCAACTGATCATCAATCGAATTGATTACTTGTGATTCATAATCACGATTCAACCATCGAATCGGTCAATGCCTCTAATGTGTGTGACCTCATAGGTTCTATTCTGACTGGTAATGAGATATGTTGCAATCTCTATCACAATATCATTGAAAGCTTCTTTCAATGGGTTGGAACGATTCCAACTCAACTCATTAGGGTTTATCGACAATCGAGATATTCTCTGTGAGTCTCACCATTCACCAGTGACACCTAGCAGCATGTAGTGGCTACCCAGCAGAATAAAATAATGAACCTCTAGGTGCAGTCATTGTGTGATATAGCCCTACTATGGTGATCCCTACAGGATGGAGGTCATGGACAACTCGTCAAACCCCATCGTCTGTCATATATCAAGATTTATTCGACTTAAGTTCGAGAGTGGAAAACTCTTTCTCCACTGTTTTTAGTGCCCCGACCGAGGTCTTATGAACTCAGTCTTATAAATCACATAGGATCTCTCCTTATCTAGCAAGGTCGATAGATTCCATATAGGTGCATACCCTACTCTTACAGTGAACCTATTGTAGCCAATCTACACTGCATGGACCCGTATGTCTAGAGACCATGTATATGTGCAGTCAAACTGTTGGAAATTGTGTCCTAAATCCAATCAATTGTTGATTGTAAATGTATTTGAATCAATTATAAATAACATGGTATTTATTCATCACCAGAACATCTTCACAAACTCCGATGTGATGAAGTCCTTAGGACTGCTTTATGTAATAAAATATAATTTTGTCACACAGGTCCTTAAATGTTCATGACCGTATGATATACTATTAATAGGACGATAGTATTATCGGACGTAGGTCATTGTGCATCATATTTGTTGGTTGTCTTTTAAACCAAAGAGTGATGACCCAAAGATTGATTCATAGATTGATTTTGATGATCACAAAACCTTGAAGTATAGATACTAATGTTTATGTTGCAAGGAGAAAGATATTTATTTTGCAAGGAACATAGCAAGTTGGGAGAACACAAGAAGGCCTCCACAGCTCTCAAGTTGGAAGAAAGCTACAATTTATTGGCCCAAGCTTAAAGTTCAAAGGATTCAAATTGGAGGAGTAAAATCAAAGGAAAAATTCAAAAGAATAGCCTTCGAGTCGACTCCTGAGGAATTCGAGTCGACTCCAATGTTTATCGAGTCGACTCCAGTGGCACGCGAGTCGACTCCAATGGTTGGCAAGTCGACTCCAAAGAAAGCATGAGTCGACTCTAAGCGGAACACAAAGAAAAAGTCAGAGAGCATTTTTGGGACTCTGAGATTCAAGTCGACTCCCACATTGCACGAGTCGACTCCGAGACTCCGCGACCATCAACAGACAGAAGACCAGGTTACTGCCTCTGAGATTCGAGTCGACTCTCAGACAGCTCGAGTCGACTCCAAGACAGCTTCACATCAAAAGGCAGAAGACCAAGTTTCGGAAACTGAGAGCCGAGTCGACTCCGAGGAAGTTCGAGTCGACTCCAAGACTGGACGAGCCAAAAGACAGAGGATCGGAAGTTCGGGCTCTGAGATTCGAGTCGACTCCCAGGACAGTCGAGTCGACTCGAGTGGATCAAATTCAAAATTGGATCCACGGACTTCAGTGGATGAGCCGACTCCGAAATTGTCAAGTCAGCTCTAGAAGTTGGCGAGTCGACTCCAGGTTAAGTCGAGTCGACTCCCAGTCGAGGCAAGCATATTAATTCAAATTTGGAACAGTGGCCGAGTCGTCTTCGGTAAAACACGAGCCGACTCCTGCAACAGGCGAGCCGACTCCTGATCGCGCGAGTCGACTCCGATCCCAACGGTCATATTGTCAGGAGGTGCAGACTGGTTCCAACGGCTCTATTTTTGTCTCTAACGGCTATATTCTTGTTTTCACGTTATCAAAAGCTATAAAAACAAGAAGAGAGCTAGGAGAGAACTAATGGAAGTGGGAGAAAACATTTAGGGAAGAGATTCCAAGAGAAATCTCCCATAAGCACAATAAGGGCCATTCAAAGTGAAATAGAGAGAAGAAGAGCTTCCAAGTGTATCCCAAAGCTTCCTCTCCATCCGTGTGCTGCCGCGGTGATCCTCTACTTCGTGCCAAATCAGAAGAGGGTCAAGTAAAGAAGAAGTCGAGCTCCTCCATCTTCAAAACTCGTTTGAGGGCTTCTCTTTACTCTATTTGTTTATATTGTTATATTTGCTTGTTTAAGAAGCTTTGATTTGTTTTTATTCTTTGTTTTAATATCTTGTAACTTGATTCAATCAAGGGATTGAATCAAGGGGTTAGAGGTTTGTTGGTGAGCCTAGGTCAAAACCAACGGTGTAAGGGTTTGATTGTGATCCCGGGAAAACAATCGGGGAGGTTCTAGTCGGTGAGCCTGGGAAAACCGACCGAGTTCGTTGTGACCTCGTAAAATAACAAGTTGGGTTGTGAGCTTGTAAAACAACCGGCTGTAATCTGTAGGATTATAGTAAAATTCCCAAGAGATCTTGGGGAGTGGATGTAGGTGCTGGGATGCACCGAACCACTATATTTTTGTTGTGTTTGTGATGCTCTTTGTTGACTGACCTCCTCACTCACTTACTTAGATATTAAGCTTGCTTAACTCTTCTTCGTGCATCCGTTAGTTGCAAGCATAATCAATTTACTCAATCATTAAATTGAATAGCATACTAGGGCAAAATTAGACTAATCTTTTATTGAACCCGCTGCTTAATAGTTGATTAGATTAGAATCATACTCTTGCTAAGGTTAAGCTTCACTAAGCATCCATACGACTTAGCATAATTAATCTAAAAGATTAGAAGTAGTTTAAAAGTTTTTAAAAGATCCAATTCACCCCCCCCCCTCTTGGGTTGTCACCTTGGGCAACAAGTGGTATCAGAGTGGGTGCTCAAATATTATTTGTAGTCTTAACCGACTAGAGCCAAAGATCATGACAACTCAAATAGATAGTTTTCTAGGAGAAGGACAATCAATTGATACACCTCCACTATTTAATGGCATAAACTATACACATTGGAAAATACGCATGCGCATTTTTATTCAATCACAAAACTATTATTTATGGAAAATCATAAGAAATGACCTTCACACACTCTCACAAACTATTAATGAAAAGGACTTAGCACAATTGAACGCTAATGCTATGAACATGTTATATTGTGCTATTCATGAAACGAAGTTTAATGAAATTTCTGCATGCTTATCTGCTAAGGAGATCTGGGATACTTTAGAAAATATTTATGATAAATCTCAGACTAGCTCACATGTGCTTCAAATATATACTAACAATGAGACTGCAGAAAAGGGTGTTGAATCTCCCTCAGTCGAGTCGACTCCAAGTATCTCAGAGTCGACTCTCAAGTTCACCGAGTCGACTCCGAGGCAAATCAGCTTCCTAAAGACAAGGAAAAAGAGGAAGCAAGAAGAAAGGAAGAAAGAGATAAAAAGGAAGAAAGCCTTGACCAAGAAAGAGTCAAGCCAAAAAATAAAGGTTAGGAGCAACAATGATGATATTAGCTCCAAGAAACTACAAGAGGTAACTGACTTGTGCTTTATGGCACAAGAAGACAAGGTAAAATCTGAATCTACTCTTACCTCAAATGATTTTCAAGAAGAATTCTCTTATGATGAATTATTAAATGCTTTTCATGAGTTGTATAGTGAATGTAGAAAATTAACTGTAAAGAATAAAAATCTTAAGAAACTAAATTCTGAAAATGAAAGCTTAAGGTCATTTTCAGAAGAATTGATTCAGAAAAATCATAGCTTAATTAAAGAAAATCAAAACTTAAGTAAAGAAATTAATCAATTAAAATCTTTTATTAACAAATTCACCGTAAGTTCAGAACGATTAAAAATGATGTTTGAAAGCCAATATGTTACTTATGATAAATCAAAACTTGGCTTGACTTCTTTACTTAACAATAAATCTCTACAGAAAAAGGTTATTAATTCACCAAACAAATCATTAAATAAGATAACTTATTTCAAAAACGAAAAGAATGGGCATAACAACTTTACCTATCGTTCTAACACAATTAAATCAAATGGTAAAGTTATTAATATTAAACAGATATGGGTTCCAAAAGGAACCATATGTCCTAACTCTCAAGGACCCAAGCAAGTTTGGGTACCCAAAATGAGAAAATGAGGATGAACACATAGGTGTACCAAGATACCCATGGAACAAAAGAAACTTAAAATGTACTTATGAAAAGTTATTAACAAAAATCAGTAATCCTTGCATCTCATCATTATTTTTGCTTAGTATTTGATATAAATTGCTAGTAGTGATCAATTTTGTGATATAGAAAATACTGTTGGAAATATAATCAAATCATTTCATTTATAGTATACTTTACTCACTATTGGATAAGTTGCTAAATGATTAATCAATTTATTAAGAATAACTCTATGAATTCTCTATATGCTTGATTGATAGTTATTATCCATGGCATTATTGTTTAATGATCATAGATATGATAATGTGTACTTGGTATGCTTTTGAATATATGCACTATGAATACCAAGATTAAAGAAACCATATTTGGCATATGAAATCAGCTCATGCTAGTATGTACTTAATCTCAAAAGACCTTGCCATAGGCTCACTTAGATTATCCTCTTAAAGGTCAAAGTTTTACTATGCATGCTAACTAAGGAAACAAACAAAAATAATTTCTAAATCTAGAGATGTTGTTTCCAACACTAATTTTTCAAAAGTCTACATTAGCCTTGTTCTTGGCACTCAAATTGAAATATTTTCTGTATTGGCACAAACTCACAAAAAGCGATCAAATGATAAAGGTTTGCAAACTATGAATCACGGCATAGTTTTGAAAACCAATTTTTGTGTTAAGTTGTGCACAGAAAATAATATTGAATACAATTGTTTCTGCACCAAGAACACTATAAGTAAAATAGGATTAATAGAATCTTTGAAGAATTGAAAAAGGCAATGTTGTATGATAGCCATCTACTTAAATGCCTTTTAAAAGCTATCATCAATACTTGTCATACATATGACTTCTATTAGATCTATTTTTGATGAAAACTTCTTTTGATCTTCTGAAAAATAAAAAAAAATGAACTATTGCGTATCTCTCATATTTTTCAGTCGTACATGTTATGCTTGATATGTTCTCTTGAAAAGTAATGCCAAATCTAATAAAGATATTTCTATCCTTGGATACCATTCATCAAGCAATGCATATAGAACATTCATGAAAAATTCTAGTTGTAGAAGTATCAATTCATTTTATTCTTTATGAGACTAATGATTTGTTATCAAAATACTAAAATCAAATTATATGGTTAATCTTTTACATATACACTTAATGAAGAAAAATTGATGACTACTAAAAGATTAAATCAAGAAAAGATGAAATAGATCTTGATAAGATTCTTGCATGATTAGAAGTAAAAATCACCATTATCATTTGTTTGCTTTATGAACGTTATATTTTATCAAATGAGTGTGTAGAATGGACTCCTATGTGCTTACTTTATAACTACCATATTTGAAAACACTCATTACAAATATGATAAAGCAATATATGATTTGGAACAAGCATCAACAGCATGATACAAAAGCTTAAGCAACCTTTTTGATAGAAAGTAATAGTGATAAATCTTTGCATCAAAAAGAAGAATTTGTGATATCTTACTTGCTCAAAGTTTACATTGATGACATCATTTTTGGTTCTACTAATGAAGAGTTATATGAAGACTTTACTTAGCTCATGCAAGGAGAGTTTGAAATACGTATGATGAATGAATTAACATCTTCTCTCAAACTCCAAATTAAGACAAACAGGAAAGGGGATCTTCATTGACCAACGTTAGTCCACAAGAAAACTCCTATAGAAGATTGGCATGAAGAAGGTATATCTATGACCCCATCTTGTAGAATTTGAAAAGGATGAGCAAAGTAGATCTATTGTTTAAAGCTGTATTGAAGCATGATAGAATAATTATTTTATCATACAGCTAGTAGACCTGAATGTATGCTTATTATGTGACCTTATGCAAGACTTCAATCCAACTTTAATGAATCATATTTTGAAAGAAACAACCGTTTAAGATACGTTGATTAGAACCTAGCTAACATATCCTTTTGACAATTATCTTAAGCAAATAGAATCTAAACTAAATTGATTTTGGAAATAAGAAATTGATTTGACCTTGATAAATCTTTCCATTGCCTCACATGCTTGTCCTTGAACTATCTTGGTTAATGAAACTATTTCTTTAGTTCAAGTGATATGTGCTTGCTTATATTTAGGCAATCTCTTGAGTAAAGTGACTCAATATTCAACTATTATCTTATCTTAAATTGAGTCATCTAGTTAGAAATATGTTGGATGAATGGGTTGTATCTTAAAGAAACTAAAGACTTTCTTTCAAGAAAGAAAAGGAGTTTGGTAATAATGCTGAATCCATGAGCATAATGAAAATGTTGTTTGCATGATATACATCTATATGATACATAAGATTATTTCTTTATTCTGCTCTTTCATGTAAATTACTTGGGAATAACAAAAAAAGAGAGAGATAAAGAAAAGAAAGTGGACATTATTCAAGAGATGAAAAATCTAAGCAAGGCAAGTACTCCAATCTTAAGGAAAAGCAAAACAAACATAATATATTCGGCACACTTATGAGACTTGGGTGAGCACTCTTTTGGAAGGGATAAAATCCATAATTAATTACACTTAAACAGGGAGAGTTTGAAGTAAACATTTTAAACTTTCTATATTGCTCATCATAGGGATGGTGCCAATGGGGAGGCTAGTGGTAGTACCCGGCACTATTTGACCCAACTATTCGGTGTAGGGCATATTAGGGACGGCACAAGAGGGAGGCTAGTGGTAGTACCTCGTGCCCCTTCCAACTCCACCGGATAGGGAGCAAATAGAGTATAGAGCATAAGAAAGTAAAAATGAAAGACAAAGTTAATGAAATTATATAAGAAGAATCAAGTCAAATTTATTAATCACTTGAAAACACACTTTAAGGATGAAATCATTGCAAGTTAATACTTAAACAGGAGGAGTTTATTTGAAAAGAATTGATTTTGATCCTTGATATGCTTGTTCTTATTATTTTAATGCATGATTTAACACATAATATATCTTGCATGTGGCATGATGTCTTGAATTATGGGTTCTCAATATTTTGTAATGCTTCATGCTTGGACAATTTGATTGATTGTTTGAAATACTACATAAAATTTTTTGTTTGGTAAGAAAATTCAGATTTGTCATTCACAATCATCGTTAAAATGTGAAAGTTGAAATGAGAAGGGAAAGATATCTCTATTTAGGCAAAATGAATTGATCTTGATCTATCTTTCTACTTGCCTAACTTTGATACATAATATCCTAATACTTGTTAAAATATCCTCCATTTTGTATCGAAACTCAATACTAAATACAAAGATTCTGAAAGTGCTCTAATGTTATTGAAATATGTGTTTTCAATCTTAGTAATTTAAGATGAGCTACAAAGTAGAAGATACATATCTCAAATTTTGAGAGCCTTCTTGGAAATTCTTATGAAAATTTAGAATCTGATTTTGTATAAAAGCTTAAACTCAATATAATTTCTAAATAAAATCTTAATTTAAGAAAAACAGAATTAATTTTGATGCCTTGGTTGATTGCTCCGATACGCATCCGAAATATATCTTTTCTTATCGTTAAAATGTACTAATATTGGTCCAAATGATGTGTCTTTCGATGATCTTGATTGCAAACAAAAATTTCTAAATATATGATCTTATTTTGATATTAAAAAGATTTATTGTGTTTCATGAATACATTGGTGAAAAACTATGATTAAGAAATTGAGTTCTATAAATATATATACCTCAATGATCATCTATATGTTTTTTCTCTCCTACATTCTTAAAGATTTCCATCAGAATATCAATAGAGTGAATGATCTTAAAACTAGAAATATTTCAGTTCACTCAAATGACTCTAAAAGAAAGAAAATGTAAATACTTTTGAAAGAAATTGAGCTTCAATTGAATCATTTTCTGATTAATACTTTTATACATTTTCTCTAAGATTAGGAGAAAGCATAACTTGTTCTTAAAGGATTAGAAAGAGTGATTACTATAAATTCTGAATAATTCTAGATCACTCTACATTCTTGATATTACAGAATTTCAGTGTTATTCACGTTTATCACTAAAATCTGAAATTCAACAATTTAAAATGATTAAAGAAGAATGCATCTTTTGAGGGGGAGATTTAGATATTCAGTATCCTATCCCAAAGATACTTTATTTTGATGCATACTTTGAATTTTATGGATTGATTTTGATGAACCTCCTTATATTGCAAGACATGCTTTAATTTCCTTGAGATGAGTTCTATAAAGGTTGTCTTATCTCAAACCTTGAGTCTTATGAAAATAAGCTGAAATATATTTTTGAGATTGACAATTTTATTGAACATTATCTTCAAATTCTAAACTCTTAAATGGAATGATCAATAGAGGGGGAGAAAGAAAATTTCAGAAGGAGAGGTCTCACGGAACTTAATCGCGTATATCTATAACTAAAGGAGAGAGGAAGAATACAAAATGAAAAATGATCCTAATGCTCTCCAATATGTATCATCTGAAATTTAATCTGAAAATCTTTATGATACACCTTGAGGCGTGTTATTTGGTTAGTATATCTTATGCATAAATCATGAACCAAATTGCAAGTTGAGCTTAAAGAGCCTCTAACTTAATGAAAAAGGGGGAGAATAACGTGTAAAATTTTCTTGAGCATCTTTTAGAAAACCTATTTTGATATTCACTAATGAGTCCTAATTGACTTGATCTTTAGAACTTAAATTGTGTGCCAATTCATATTTTTATGTATCAAATTGTTTTTTTTTTTTTTTTAGGAATAGAAGAATAAAGTCTTTAAAAGAGCTTTAAAAGAACCTTTAAAGCCTTGAACTTTATGTATACTCTAAGATATATTATAAATTGCATGAATTCATATTTTGATATTTATGCCACAATATTTTTACACCACAAAAGAACTTTGCAATCATACTTAATATATTGTTCTTATACTCAGAAAATTAGTTAAATTGCTCTCATGTTGATAAAATACTTAATAGATTGGGCACAAGATCTTAAATGAACAAGCTTTCACACTTATTATTGAAGAGAGGTTAGATTTCTACTTCTTGAATTAACCTAAGGAAGATCCCACCTACACTTGATTAGAAAACTATCTGTGGTATCAACTTAGAAAAACTTCTTGAAAACTATCTTAATTGGCTCTGATCTGTGCTCACTAATCTGATTCCAATATTATTGCCTTAAGTTATATGATTCATATCCTTGCAATAATTTAACATTCCAATCAGAGTACAATAAGGGAAAGAAATATTTGAGTGTTCTTATCTTTGTGCTTAATGTTTCCCTATCTTTTTGATGTTGTCAAAAAGGGGGAGAAATATCTAAGTATATGCAAATATCTAAGTATATGCTCATAATGCCTTTATGCTTTGAATTGAATACAAATCAGCTTAAAATTTAAATATGTTGATTGTGTTAAGCTGATTAAATCTAAAGCATTATCATGAAGTATGTTTTTAAATATATATGTTTTTCACTTCATGCAACTTAGCTATGTATTACTTCTAGAAATCAATATCTTTTATATTGCATATACTCCAAGTTTTGTCATCATCAAAAAGGGGGAGATTGATGACCCAAAGATTGATTCATAGATTGATTTTGATGATCACAAAACCTTGAAGTATAGATACTAATGTTTATGTTGCAAGGAGAAAGATATTTATTTTGCAAGGAACATAGCAAGTTGGGAGAACACAAGAAGGCCTCCAAAGCTCTCAAGTTGGAAGAAAGCTACAATTTATTGGCCCAAGCTTAAAGTTCAAAGGATTCAAATTGGAGGAGTAAAATCAAAGGAAAAATTCAAAAGAATAGCCTTCGAGTCGACTCCTGAGGAATTCGAGTCGACTCCAATGTTTATCGAGTCGACTCCAGTGGCACGCGAGTCGACTCCAATGGTTGGCAAGTCGACTCCAAAGAAAGCATGAGTCGACTCTAAGCGGAACACAAAGAAAAAGTCAGAGAGCATTTTTGGGACTCTGAGATTCGAGTCGACTCCCACATTGCACGAGTCGACTCCGAGACTCCGCGACCATCAACAGACAGAAGACCAGGTTACTGCCTCTGAGATTCGAGTCGACTCCCAGACAGCTCGAGTCGACTCCAAGACAGCTTCACATCAAAAGGCAGAAGATCATGTTTCGGAAACTGAGAGCCGAGTCGACTCCGAGGAAGTTCGAGTCGACTCCAAGACTAGACGAGCCAAAAGACAGAGGATCGGGAGTTCGGGCTCTGAGATTCGAGTCGACTCCCAGGACAGTCGAGTCGACTCGAGTGGATCAAATTCAAAATTGGATCCACGGACTTCAGTGGATGAGCCGACTCCGAAATTGCCAAGTCAGCTCCAGAAGTTGGCGAGTCGACTCCAGGTTAAGTCGAGTCGACTCCCAGTCGAGGCAAGCACATTAATTCAAATTTGGAACAGTGGCCGAGTCGTCTCCGGTAAAACACGAGCCGACTCCTGCAACAGGCGAGCCGACTCCTGATCGCGCGAGTCGACTCCGATCCCAACGGTCATATTGTCAGGAGGTGCAGACTGGTTCCAACGGCTCTATTTTTGTCTCTAACGGCTATATTCTTGTTTCCACGTTATCAAAAGCTATAAAAACAAGAAGAGAGCTAGGAGAGAACTAATGGAAGTGGGAGAAAACATTTAGGGAAGAGATTCCAAGAGAAATCTCCCATAAGCACAATAAGGGCCATTCAAAGTGAAATAGAGAGAAGAAGAGCTTCCAAGTGTATCCCAAAGCTTCCTCTCCATCCGTGTGCTGCCGCGGTGATCCTCTACTTCGTGCCAAATCAGAAGAGGATCAAGTAAAGAAGAAGTCGAGCTCCTCCATCTTCAAAACTCGTTTGAGGGCTTCTCTTTACTCTATTTGTTTATATTGTTATATTTGCTTGTTTAAGAAGCTTTGATTTGTTTTTATTCTTTGTTTTAATATCTTGTAACTTGATTCAATCAAGGGATTGAATCAAGGGGTTAGAGGTTTGTTGGTGAGCCTAGGTCAAAACCAACGGTGTAAGGGTTTGATTGTGATCCCGGGAAAACAATCGGGGAGGTTCTAGTCGGTGAGCCTGGGAAAACCGACCGAGTTCGTTGTGACCTCGTAAAACAACAAGTTGGGTTGTGAGCTTGTAAAACAACCGGCTGTAATCTGTAGGATTATAGTAAAATTCCCAAGAGGTCTTGGGGAGTGGATGTAGGTGCTGGGATGCACCGAACCACTATATTTTTGTTGTTTTTGTGATGCTCTTTGTTGACTGACCTCCTCACTCACTTACTTAGATATTAAGCTTGCTTAACTCTTCTTCGTGCATCCGTTAGTTGCAAGCATAATCAATTTACTCAATTATTAAATTGAATAGCATACTAGGGCAAAATTAGACTAATCTTTTATTGAACCCGCTGCTTAATAGTTGATTAGATTAGAATCATACTCTTGCTAAGGTTAAGCTTCACTAAGCATCCATACGACTTAGCATAATTAATCTAAAAGATTAGAAGTAGTTTAAAAGTTTTTAAAAGATCCAATTCACCCCCCCCCCCTCTTGGGTTGTCATCTTGGGCAACAAAGAGTATAGAGATACTAGTATAATATACAGGTGAATGGTAGTGTACGTTCACTAAACGTAATCAATTGACGGACTTTTTCTTGTCAAGAGTTGTTCCGAGTGGATATGGGTATATGTATCCTTTAGACCTGAGATAGAATCCGGTGGCTTGCAAGCAACTCACTGTACTTTGGTGTCGGACTATCTGGATTTGTAATCCAGCGACGGAAGGTTTCTGGGTCCAGTCAAGTACTTGTGGAAGTCAGTTGCATATCAAGATGGGATTGACCTCCCTTAAAAATAAGGGTGAATGCTTTGTGTCTTCAATTAAGTAATACCCTGACCAGGAAAAGTCAAATCACTATCACTTGACTTATTGAATTGAAACATATTTTCGGATGGATCGTTTCAGGGTAGACAGACTCTGAACCCACCCTGGGCATTTTCTAGTCAAGAGGATGAATTATGCGGTAACCATAGTCCATAGGTTCTAGAATGTTGCTTTGCATCTATTCGGCCTATCCGATCGTCGGGTCCCATTCTAGATGGTTACTTTGATTAGTGCAGAAAGTGTTCTTGTACTACCGGCTTAGGTTCGAACCTGTGAGGTCACACACTTAGAAGTTTCTGGATTGATCAAATGGCTGATTGACTATTGAGAATCGTCTAGAGGTAAAATAGTCAATGTGATTGATTGATTGCCCAATTGTTGCTTGGAGAAGTTAATTGATGATTGAATCACTGATTAGACTCAATTTGATTGAGTAATAGAGATTGGGCTTGACCAAATTCAAATATGATTTGAAATTGGTAAAACCGTAATTGACACCAAAATTGGTTTGGTGAAAATGTCTAATTTGCCCCCAATCAAATTAGATTTGGCTTAAGTCAAATTGGATCAAAATCAATTATGATCCTAGTATGACTAGGACTTCCTTTCCTATGTGGGACCCACATACTGTATGTGGGACCCACGTCCTGCTTAGGTGGGACCCACATATGGGACCCACATCCCAGCCACCTCACCCCTTTGCATGCGTGACATGTGGCGGAGCAGGACACCTCTTTTGCTTGCATGCGTCACACGTGGTGGAGCAGGACACCTCTTTTGCTTGCATGTATGACATGTGGCGGGCCTGGACACCTCACACTCCTCCTGATGTCATCCATGACCTCATGTGCCTCATGAGGTCATCCATGACATCGCCCTCCAGGCCACCTCACCCCTTTGCATGCGTGACACGTGGTTAGTCTTATTTTGAATGGAACTTGGCTTATGATTATACTACACATGATGCAGGTAGAATCATTAGGGTGATCTTCCAGAACCACTAAATATCTTGACAATGTGGACGGTTATACAAGTTAGTGGTTATTTCTTAGTTATTATTGTGTATATAAATAAGTGGATGTATGAAAGACCTTCGAACTCATTAATGAAATTAGCTTATCCTTAAATTATCTTTACTTTATCATTAATTTTCTCACTCTTTAACTTACCAATAAGACTTTAATTTACCCTTAAGAGTAGCAGTAATAGTAGATAACCTCAATCATGGCCTTGGATATACCCTATCATTTTCTATCTTCTTTATAATAGGCAGTATGACAGTAGCGAAAGTTCTTAGAGGTTTTGCAGCTACACTACTTTCATCATCTTCTTTTTGATCATCTTATCATTTCTAGCTAATCCAACACCAGTGGCATACTTGTGCATCTACCCCTACTCACTACACTTGTCACCCTTCTTCCAACCATCTCGGCAATTGATAAGTTTTCTAGCATGTTTGTCTTTCTACAGATGGTAAGGGGGAAAAATAGGTTTGTTTGGCATTATCGGTGGACAGTCGCATACCTATCATCATGCAACCAAAGAAGAATGTTGATGTTCTAGTAATTGAATTTCCAAGTAGCTTGTTGTACCACCCCGAGAAGCCTACGTACTCTCAAGCAGGTCCATCTGGATTACCTCCTCCAGCCTAGCAGAGAGTTGACTTCGATGATCAAGATGGTTCAACTCAAGCGGAGGTGTCTCATTCTCTAGCTAGTTCTCTCCATGATATAGTCGCTCAAATCAAGTTTCATATGGATGAGAGTTAGCACAACTTTTTGGAAGCTATCACTAGCTAGATGGCCATGGTGTTAAGGCCATTCATGGAGAAGTACATAGTCTCTTCTACATTAGTGGCGAAATAAGTTAAATGACTTGTTGTTATTATAGGTCAATATTTAGTATCATAATGCACTCCAGCATATGGTGTGGAAATCATGGTTGATTAATGTTTCGGCCCCGCAATATTTACGATATGAAAGGGTTGGGTTTTTGGAGAGGTTTGATTTTCAGAAGCTTATGACATATGTGAAAGGTAATGCCAAACTTTATAGTGGTGTGAGCTCAGGTCCTTGAGATTGGGGTGATGATGAAGAAAGTACTCCGAGAGTGAGTGCTCCCCAAGGCCAAGCTGAGTATGTAGCTAGTAATATTGTATGGCTATTGCTTGAGCGTGGGTAGCTGTCAAACACCATGATACTTGCAATGTTGTTCAAAGAAACATCGGTGGTTCCTTGTTGACATCGGTTATGGCTACATGAGATGGTCGTTCCGTTGCGATAAATGAAAGACCGTAGAATGTTCAGCCTTCGCTACTGCCTATGCCTATCCCAAAAGATGGGTGGCAACCTTCCTAGTGGGTGACGCCCCCACCGCCGTAGTAGTCTGTAGTACCCAACTTCGATGCTTGGGGCAACCTTCCTAGTACATGCCACTGCCAGCCTCAGCAACCCCCGATGCCAAGCTTTTATACCAAAGGGTAACAATAGAACAACCAAGGTGCCTTCTAGATGTACAATAATCCTCTTTATTAATTGGTGCTAGGGTTGGCTTCTTCTACTCAACATTCCATGTATGGAGCCGAGAGAGGGAACTTTCTAAATGTGGCTCAATGGCTGAGATAGTCTACGACCAATTGGAATGTGCTTATTGACTTGTTTTGAGACTGATGTACTGGAACCACACCTTGAGTGGTATGACCGGGCTTATGAATTCCTGAGAGATTACAAGGTCTTGGAATTCTAAAGATTTTTATGGGATGATGATCTATCTGCTGTCAAGCATATTGGTTGAATCTTAGTCTAGTGTAGTGAAGCTGGTGCCAATGACTTCCTGAAGCTTTGTCTATTTGGCAACCTGCTAACAAGTACGGCCTTCACCTAGTACATGAATTTACCTCCCAATTCCATTCTTATATGATAGGATTTAGAGTCTCAATTTCATGTGTAATTCTACTAAATCGAGCCCTTGGTATCGGTAATTTACTTGGCTAGGCAGGTTCACCAACCTGGAGAATCTATGGAACGATTTATGCCCAGATTCAAGAGGGCTAAGCACAGTTGCTACCATCTCTTAGAAAGGCTAAATATAAAAAAATATTGCACAGAATGACCTGAACCTAGAATTAAAAAAGAAGTTTGCTTGGCAGAAGTTTGCAAGCCTCTTCCAACTGATCATACAAGTAGCAAACTACAAGGCTATCTTGCAGGAGGAGGAACAAACAAGGGCGTCCAAAGGAACATATATAAGGAACCTGCATTATGAAGTTTCAATCTTTGTGGTTGATGACTTTGATCAATGCAGTTTTGAAGAGGATAATTGCAACGAGATTAATGTAGCAAAGATTCTCACTAGCAAGTTATATGTCTGCAAAGTGTTGAGGAGGCGGATCTCAAAGAATCACCTCGTGTCTAGACAAACTATTCAGAAAGGCGATATGAAGTATTTTTTTGTTATCATGAAGAAATAATAGATTTTTGATCATTTACTCAAGAACAAATAAATACAGTTGCCTAAGGGACATAAAATCCCTCCACCTGGGGAGATAAATGATCCAAAATATTGCCAAAGAAGCAAGAGGGAGTTCAACTGACCGATGCAGGTAGGGTATCGATCAAAGATAGAATTGATCTCAAACTTAAGTGAAAGTGGAAGTTTGATGACATAAAGAACAAAGATTTTTAATATTTAGAAGTATGGCATTATCGTTGCTATACCACAAGTGGGATGCATTTCAACTACAGGAGTTGGTTTGACAATTGAGGGTGAAGGAAGCCTTCAATCATTCTAGGAAGATTGGCTTTACAATTACTATACCGAAGGATAAAGCCTTATATGAGTTTGAAAGGCCGACGATTCTCAACTCGACAATCTAAAGGATTGTTAAATCGATGGAGATGGCAAGAGAAAAACCCGTTGTCCAAGAATTACAACCTCTTAGAGTAGAATGGAGGTCGAGGACCGTTAAGCCACTATAGATGGAAGAACTAGGCCATGCTCCACTAAAATTGTGGTATTGCAGCGATAATGCCATACTTCAGTGGCTGAATATATACATAAGAATGATTGATGAAATATATAGATGGAAGAACTAGGCCATGCTCTACTAAAATTGAAAGATACAATGGCCAAAGTACAATAGCCCTAGTAGAAGTTAGCCTCAGCATGACTCTCAACCACGACCAACATTCATTAGTGGGCTATTAATCCTGAAGGAAAAGGAGAAGATGATACACCTCTCAAAGAGTACGAGGATTATTTTGTGTGGTATTATATAGAGATGCCAGGCCTGGACCGAAAGTTAATTGGACATAGGCTACCAATCAAGGAAGGTTCATGTCTTTTAAACAGCCTAAAAGAAGGATGTCAGTCGAAGCAACTTTTAATAGTCAAGGAAGAAGTTGAGAGATTATTCAAGACCGATTTTGTAAGAATGGCATGATATACTAAATGGCCGGCAAGTATTGTGCCAGTCATTAAGAAGAATGGAAAGTATAGATGTGCATCAATTTTTGAGACCTGAACAAGGATACATTAAGGGATGAATATGCTATGCTGATTGTAGATATGTTGATTGATAAGGCAACTCAGTTCAAGGTCCTATCATTTATAGATAGCCATTCGGGCTACAGACAGATCTTCATTGTGGAAGAGGATGTGCACAAGACTACTTTCTAATGCCCAGGTGCAATTGAAATCTTTGAATAGGTGGTGATGCCTTTCAGCCTCAAAAATGCAGGAGTTACTAATCAAAGGGCGATGAATGCAATCTTTTATGATACGCTAAGCCGATTTATGGAGACTTTGATTCAGACATGGTGGTGATATTGTAAAGTATAGCAAGCATCTGGTATGCTTAAAGAAGTCATTTTAGAGGATAAAGTATCATCAATTGAATATGAATCCATTGAAGTGCACCTTTAGAGTTATTGTCGATAATTTTCTGGATTTCTAGGTGCACTAAAGGGAAATAGAAGAGAACAACAATACAGTGAGAGCAATCATTTACGCTCGACAACCACACAACAAGAAGCAACTGCAGATAGGAAGATTTAGTCCTTTTTGCCCTTGTTGAAACTTCTGGCTAAAGATAAATTTAGGTGGACTGGTGAAAACTAGTGTGCATTCAAGTAGATGAAAAGTTATCTTTCATACCCTCCTATCATAGTCCCACCAAGAGTAGGAGTTCCGTTAAAGTTTGTACACCTTCGTAGCTAAAGATTCTATTGGAAGCCTCTTGGCTCAAGACAATAAAGCTAAATATGAGCAAGCCATATACTATCTAAGCAAGACACTATAGAGACCAAATGGTGGTATACGTTGGTCGAAAAGCTTTATTTGGTGTTATAAAAAACTGAGGTAATACTTGCTTCCAGTGTTTGTTCACGTTATCAACACCACTGATGTGATCCAGTATATATTAACCAAGATAATTATTCATGTAAGAATAGGCCAATGGATGATTGTCTTGTTCGAGTCTCCTTGTAGTATGTTCCTCAGATGGTTGTCAAGGGTCAAGGTCGAATTTCTAGCTGATCACCCATGTATAGTTGTTGACAAGCAGGTTATGCGTCATGTGGAGATTGGAGAGATTGGCCTCCCCCTTGGTGATTATCATTTGATAGCTCGAAGACGAAGAGAGCTATTGGAGTGAGGATTATTATTGAATCTCCTACCGAAAAAAGAGCAGCCTTCTTTTTCTAGTAGAGATTTCTCTACTCAAATAATCAGGCTGAATATGAAGCATTGATAATTGGCCTAAAAATACTACTTGACATAGAGTCATGATAGTTGAAGTTGAGAGTAACTCTCAAGTGGTAATTAAGCATGTCTGCAGGGAGCATAAGTGTGGCAACAAAGCACTTTTGCTATATTACATGAAGGCTATTAAGCTAATAGAAGGTTTTGCATAGGTAACCATGAAATTTATTCCTTGAACTGATAATCAAGGAGCGAGTGAATTGGCACAAGCAGTGTCGGAAGTTAAAATTTCTAAAGATGTCTATGTTGATTACATTATAGTCCAAAAGAGACTTCTACCATCTATGTTTGAGAGGTAGGCCAATATGTAATATGGAGTGTGTACCTTAAATATTGGCCAGAACAATTAGAGGTATCCCATTATCTAGCATTTGACAAATCCTTTATTATGTTTTGATGGGAGACAAACAATACAAGAGGCAGCCAGATGGATTATTGTTGAGTTGTCTCGGTGAGAAGGAGTCCATATTAGTAATAGGTGAAGTTCATAACGACAGTTGTGGAACCCATCAAGTAGGTTTGAAATTGCGATGGCTAATCACCAGACATGGATACTTCTAGCAAAAAATGTTGGAAGATTGTATGTGGTATGCTATGGGGTGCAAGGCAAATCAAATATATAGACCATTATAGAGGGTCCCGAAAGTAGAATTGCAGGCTATCATCAAAACATGGCCATTTAGAGGTTGGGCTATGGACTTGCTCACTTAGATTCATCCACTTTCATCAGCAAGTCATGAATTCATTATTGTGGCTATAGACTATTTCACAAAATGGGTGAAAACAGTTTCTATGAGGTCCGTGAACCAGACTTCTATTATTAACTTTATCAGGCATCATACAATTCATAGATTCCACCTGCTGGAAACTATCACAATTAATCAGGGGACTTTTTTTACTGGGCAAGATGTCTTGGCATTTGTGGAGGAAACTAATTTCCATATGCCCCATTCAACATTTTATTATGCCCAAGGCAATAATCAGACCAAATCAACTAATAAAATATTGGTGGCCAACATTTACATGTTTGTTGGAGAAAGATCGAATGCCTGGTATGAAATCCTTTTCAAGATATTATGGAGGTTTGGGACTTGCAAAAAATCAGCTACTGGAGCAAATCCCTATTCCTTGACTTATGGCCATGGTACAGTACTACCTATGGAGATGACTCTCAAATTGCATAGGATGGATGAAATGAGACTAGCAGTGTTAAACCATTTTCGTAGTCAGAACCTTAAAGTTGCTAGATCTTATGATAAGAAGTTTTGCCCAAAATCCTTCAGCATTGGAGATTCGGTACAGAAGATAATACTCTCTCTTGGGTTGTGTAATCCTAGATTTGGGAAGTGGTCTCCAAATTAAGAAGGAGCATATATTCTTCACCAAGTATAGCTTGGAGGAGTATATATGCTAAGGGACATTGATGGTGAGATTCATGGTCAATCTATTAATACAAAGTATTTAAAGAAGTATTATCATATGCTATGAGAAGCGCATGAAAAATACAAAATTTAAAAGGTTATGCAATTTCATTACTTTCGGCTAATATAACTGTACAATAAAGTATAAATACAAGGCTATTTAGACTAATACTCTCAAATTGCTCACTCAACTTTTTTAACTTATTCACTAGCAACTTGGTGACGATCCCTCACTGTCGTCTACCTACTATCCTGTGAGTCCAGTGGATCTTCAATACATTCTGATATTTTGCTTACCATGGCAGTCGTTCTTCAATTGTAGTGGTGTTAAGCTTGCACTAGTGGCCATGAGGAGGCGAGCATGGAGCTTCTTTGTGGACTCAGTCACCTAAAGTGGGAATGAAGAGGGGCTTGCATGAGCTAGCTTGAAGATATTGAAGGTGAAGAATTAGCCAGAAGCCGAATGAAAAAATATCAGCCTGCTGATTGGAGCCTTCGGATCAAAGAGATGCTATCATAATGACATTCTAATTGGGTGAATCAACAGGAGCCAACTAATTAAAGTAGCTAGGTTGTTTTGGCAAATGCTCAGTCTGACTCACCACGTTAATTAATAATAGAGTGATGGGGGACATGAGTGTGATCTGGAGAAAGGTGACATCTGAGTACCGAATAGAAGCATGCAAGGCTTTTTTATAGATATGGAGCATGCTTTACCAGGGAATAAAGATAAGGTTCCCATTAATGTTGGAAATCCCTTGGGCAATGTGCAAACCAACTAGGTGTACGAGAACATTCAATGAAAGGAGATGCATGCAAGAAGCATATAGTTTAGAGGAATTGGATAGGATATGAGTAGATTGCTAAGTAATGCTACTTCAGTAAATGGGTATGGTCGGTTAGTAGATTGGGACTATAATTGGGAGATCTCTTTATGTGACTATTGAGGGGATGGTGACATAGACATCCCATCAACCTCTTGACCATCGGCCGACAAGATGTAAGAGGCATTGTTTATGCTCTATCTCAGCCACTTCGATGGTGGCCATGAGTAAGTATTACATGGGTGAGGTTATGGGATCAAAATAGGTGGAAATCATGTGATTCCTGTTGGGCTCAACCAGACATGGTCTTGATAGTCTAACGAAGATAAGTATAGAAACATAGGCCAAAGGAATGTAACTCAACCATATCATGTATTGGTACCTGCTGAAGGATGTTAGTCTTATTTTGAATAGGATTTGGCTTGCGATTGTGCCATATGTGAAGCATGTGAAATCATGGAGGTGAACTTTCAGAATCGTTGAAGATCATGATAACGTGGATAGTTACAGGTGTTAGTGGTTATTTTATAGCTGTTGTTATGTATATAAATAAGTAAATGTACCCAGAATGAAAGATCTTTTGACTTGCCAATCAAAATAGTTTATCATGAAATCATCTTTACTTTATCTTTAATTTTAATTGCTCTTAATTGACCAATATGACTGTAATCTATTCTTAAAAGTAGCACTGGCAGTACATTACCTCGATCGTAGCCTTGGCTACACCTAATTCGACCCTATCTATCTGCTTTAAAATAGGTCGTGTGATGATAGCAAGAGTCCTTAAAAATCAAGGCACTTGAATCTATGCTACTTTGATCATCTTCCTTTTGATCATCCTATCCTTTTTGGCTAATCCAACACTAATGGCACACCCGTGCATCTAATCCTAGTCATCAGACTTATTGTCCTTCTTCCGACCATTTCGGTGAGAGGTAAGGTGCCAATAAATTTTCTGGTATGCCAATCTTTAGACTGAAAATAGAAGAGCAAACAAAATTATTAATAAAGTTTCATTAATAAAGTTCAATCCTAAACCAAGCCCAATCCTAAAATGAGTCTAATCCAAAGTGTTACCTAATCCCAATTTTTTTTAATTATTTTTACACTAAAAATATTAGGATATTAGAATGTAACTTTACTGGCTTTTGTATGATCATTGATTTGTTTTATAAAAATAATAAAAAAGGGAATCTTATACACATAGATGAGTTATAAAATATGAAGAGATATAATATTTATCCAAAGAATTTAATATTCAATTTATGTCTTTACTAGCATATATGTTTGTTAATACTAACTAATATCGCAGTCCATTTAATGGACACTTAGAAACAAATCTGAATAATATCCATCTTTATATTTGTACTCAGTAAATGAACATTGGTTAATATATAAGATCCTATCTTGCTTGTAAGTTTTAATGTTTTTTTCTCTATTGTTTTCTCTGGACTAGATCTTCAAGTGGGTCAGGCCTACGTTAGGCCCAAGTCCAACAAGGTTCTTTCAAGTTAGATTCATGTCCAACCTAACTTGTAGGGCTAGAATTCGAATAACGTGAAATGCATATTTGAGAAAAGAGAAAGGAGAGAGAAGTACTTGATTTGATTACTTTAGAAATTGAATCAAAGAGCTCAAAAAACTATTTAGAAGTCGAGTTAGATAAAGGTATAAAGCCATCTGTTGAGAGTTTACAATATAAATATAATTTGATTGAAAAAAGTATGAACGGTAACATAAACAAAAAAGTTAAATGGGACAACTGATGTATTTTCTATGATAAATAAAAATATTTTTGATAAAAAAAGATAGATGGAACGAAAAAAAAATAGTTTCTGATTTAAAAATTATTATTTTTATAGATGGTGTAAATACTGACCTAGTTTAAAAGTTAGGCTTAGGTTACGTCCAAGTCCATTGACCCATCCACACCTTCCCCAGCTGACAGTTATTTCATAACATTAATTATTATTGCTAGGAAGTCTTTCCATGAATAAAGTCATGCATGTGTCTTTCTATCGTAAGGCGAATGGAATTGTAGATTGGACGTTTTTCGTAGCTGAGCATTCTGATAAAATAACCAGTATGATGCCGCCTCTAAGGATATTTTTTTAATATTTTATTTTTCAGATTTTTTTATATATTTATATTAAAATGGTGTGAGTCATCCATCTTAATAAAAAAAATAAAAAAAATTATGCACATCTGATAACTTATTTCCTGCAAAAATAAACGATCAGTTCTTTTAATAAAAAATGACCAGCAACTCGTTTTTTTAGTTGACCCGTAGTTCTCCAAGTCCATCAACATCCAAGTTTGTCCGTATACATTCGTTTTTTTAGTTTTCTAGTTAGAGGGGCTGTCCCTGAGTGGCCTCCGACATTGGGCCACCAAAAGACACCGCCTCCTGCTGAGAACGAAGTCTTTACGCGCTCGTTTGCCATCACCGGAGATGGGAAAGCATTTAGCGTCATCGCCGGTACCCGATTATTTTAGTCATAGTTTGAAGTTTTCATACCGACAAGTACCATCCTTGAGATAACTAAATCCTGTTCGTATTCATTAATTGATTGAATGAGGAAAATTTCATCGCTCAGTGGCCCCACTCTGCTTGGGATATCTATTGATGCGGATTCAGATCCCATCTAATGCCCCACCTGTTCCTTTCTTTTAGGTAGTTTAATTGATAAAATAAATTGTCTACCAAGTCCTAAAACCAAATTCGTGCCCAATCCGGATAGTATTGAGACATGCGGCGTGTTTCTTCCGTGAAGTCCCAAGAGGAGATGGGAACATTTCGGTTCACCAATCCTTGCGGAGCAGCAGACTCTGGTTCCAAAGGACGAAGATTTGGTCCACCGGACACTGATTTGAAAGAAATTTTGATGTCGGGGTTGGGGTCCGCCTAGTTGAACAAGAATAATGGTTGGGCCTGTTGGTTGCCATCATTTTGGATGTTGCGAAACAACTTAATTTTTTTTAATTTTTGCCCATTATAAACTTGCGTCTATACCCATTCGAATTTTTACGGTTGGATATCCGAAAGGTTGCTACCGTTGGATTGAACGGTTGCTACTTTTGTCCGGTTGAGCAGGTGGTAAAGAACACTATAAATATGTGACTTCCCTCCCCGTTCAGACATGCATATCTCATTGCTTCTTTGCCCAAAAAATTTTTTTTTTTCTGTTTATCTCCTTTTCTCTTTTCAAAAAAGCCTTTTGTTTTTCTCTCTTCTCTTGTTCTTTTTTTATGGAAAGCACCACTATATCTTTATTTTTGAAGCAAGGGACAACTAGAAGTAATTCGATCAAATCTTTATAAAAGTGCTGCTATATTTGAAACATGGAGGGTAGACAATTTGGGACTTTTTGCGCCGATTCATTGATTCGGGAAAATAGAGATCTACCTTTAAGGACAACACAATATGTGTCTCTATAGTTAAGTTTTCTACTTATTTTTTTCTATTTATTTATTTCTAATGACTTTTCTTTTTAGTTATTTGTGTTTATTATAAGATTTTGCATCCATTATCTTAAAATTCTAATATTCTTAAAGGTATATATAATGGATGCTTCAATCTTTGCCACCACCAAAATATTATTTGATGCTACTGTTCGTCCGATTCCTGTTTAACTAAAAATATGCTAGACAGATCGTTGTTAGAACCGACGAACAAAAGTTAAATTTAAATTTTTACTCTTACTTTTCCTACTCGAAGAATAGTGGTTGTAAGAGGTCGATCCACAGGGAGGCGATTGGAGTTGCATAAAAATTAGAACGTTCACTCGGTTTTGAAATCGATTTTTGAATAATAAAAGAAAAACATTACTTCGGGGATGTGGAATGATTCTCTAGTCTATTAGAGAATATTTTTTATTCGAAAAATAAACAAAGAAAAGAAAGAGAACTTGCAATTGAAATTTGATGCAGAGTAGGGGTCGATTTCTAAAGACAGAATATAAATTAAAATCGTCAATCGAACTGCAAGGATTAATTCCAAGGTTATCTTAAAATTAAGAATTCTAGAATGCATATAATAAATTGTAGAATATTAAATTAAAACTTAGACATGTATTGCATAAAAAAAAAATTAAAAGATTTCATAAAGAAAACAGAAATTTAACTAAACCTAGAACAAAGTTTGCATGACAGGGAAATGATAGATTTAATAAAAAGAAAATTCATTACAAATAAAAGTGGAGATTGGAAACCTAATGTTTCTTTTCTTTTGCAAGTAACATAAAAAAAAATAAAACAAAGAGCTTCTCCCTCCCGTTAGAACATAAAGTATTTTTTTTATATTCTTTTCTTCCCCAAAAACAGAGCTCCCTGTTTTTCTTCTCAGCCGAAGCAGCCGAGCTCTCTCCTTTCTTCTTCTCCTTCCTTGGACCAGCCGAGCCCTCTCCTCTCTTGGCCTCCACTGAGCACTCCTCTCCCCTCCTCTTTCTCCTTCTTCTCCTCTTATAGCCGCAGAGTTTCTTGAAATGGAATCACGGAAGGGGGATTTTGAATCCGGCTCGGGCGCTGGGATTTCGGGATGCTTCACGGCCGGCTGCGAGATCTCGGGAGGAGCCGATCTTGGCCTCGGTGGATGGTGGACCAGTCGTGGAAGGAAGGAAGCGCGTGGGATGAGCTGGGATGCGTGGATCTGGGACGATGGCCGCTGACATGGATGCGGTGGAGACGCGGTGAAGACGCGGTGCGGGATCGCCGGAGATTGGATTCAGACGCTGGGATTCCGGGCGTTGCTGGCACAGTGGCTGGCACGGATGCGGGACTTCCTTCTTTGGTTGCTGGTTTGGGAGCGGGATCGACGGGGAGGAGTCGATCGTGGAAGGGATCCAGTGTGGATCGGCTGGAACACGGGATCTCGGCTTGCTGGCATGGTGGCTGGCACGGATGCGGGATCGCCGAGATCATGGAAGAGCTGAGAGCGTGATCGTCGGGAGGAAGGAGACGCGCGGGTGGCTTGGATCACGGAAGCGAATCGGGAGCTGGGATTTTCCTTGCTGGGATGCTTGCTTCAAGGGATTCCAGGAGGTGGGGACGCGGGCTGGTGAATTCTTTCTTCTCCCCTTCTTTCGCACGGGATCTGGCACGCGGTTGGGATGCTGAGGATTTTGCCGGGATCACGGATGAGAGGCGCGCTTGGATCTCGGGAGAAAGGAAAGGGCGGTGATGCACTGCAGGCGGCTGGAGTGGAAGATGAATCGGGAGCTGGAAGGCACCAAGTTCCGTCCAATTAGTCATATATAAAAAAAATAGTATGATATGAAATTTGGCTTGTAGACGGGTCATCTATTCTGGCTCGAGGTCAAGTGCAATTCTTTCAAGTCATGGGTCACCCAGCACCTTATAGTTATGATATAGCCAATTTAGATTTGCCCAAAATTATTTTTCAAAAGCACAAAAGAAATGGACCCGATTCGGACCCAAACCCGACTCGGATCCGAACCCGACTCGGACCCGATTTGAAGTCAAATTTGTACTCAATGTGCATTTTATCTCTAATTTATACTAATCTATGTTAAACCCAAATATAATATTAATCCAGTGGATTTATCATTATCGGTTAACAATGACACTAATTTTAGTAACATGTAGGTCGCACTTTTGTGCTCTCATCACAACCCCCAACTAGCTTATTGCTAGTCTCTAACAATTCAGTGCGAAAATGATAAAATGAGAGAGCAAAAGTGTTATTTATTATATAAATATCCTAAGATAAATACTCACTTTTGTAGAGCATTACGATTGCACTTAGCATGTGCAACAAGCCGTTAAACCCCTAGGTTACCCTAGTGGACGAGTGTTGTCTCGTGAGGGTTTGCAGTGAAGTTACCCACAAACTTCAATCCCGAAATAAAATTTGGTTTGTGAAATGAAAGTCTTATTTCAAGTACATAACTGATAAGAATTTCAAAATCACACAAGGTTTTAATTACTAAGTAGCCCAATTTCTAGGTTAGTATGCAATTTAAGTTGAAGTTATTAAGTTTTCCGTTAGGAAGTTGTAAGACTTATTTATACTTGAGTGCTCAGTGAAGTTTGGACCATGCACAAGCTAAGGTTTTGGATCTCCAAAATATCGCAAATATTAGTAGTTTCCAAGAATTGGTCGGACAAGACCTATTTGCTGATTCAAAATCATCTTTTCTGCAGGATTTCGAGAGTTGTGGATGTTTACTTTAATACCTCATGGGCTTTATCTGTAATATTCCAGTTTACTCGAATTTTTACAACGACGGCTTTCACACTATTGTCTTTCTTAAGGTCAATATACATTTTTTTTTTCATTTTTACACTAATTTTTTTGATTTTTTTGAATTTTTTTTTTTGCATTAAAGAGAAATGATAATGTATATATTGTGCACTTTTACTCTTGTGATGATTCCTTCATGTAGCGAGCAATTAGTCGACAATTCTCACACCAGTTGGCATGAGGTGTCGGGCATCAAGACTCTCCTACGGACCTATGCTCGGGTTCCTCATCACAAGCCCGCTGACCTTTGACAATAGGTAGCCCTTTTCGATGTACCTGACTAAATCCACCATCTTTTTTCTTTTTTTTTTTTTTGGATCAGAAAAAGATGGTTCATCAGGATTCGAGGTTGCTACCATATTCTCAACACAATGTCGAACCTATACCTTAGAAAATGCAGGCCAGATGTGTTGTGAAATTCAAAGCACTAATTAGCTTACAACTCACTAAAAGGAACTTAATAAAAAGAACTCACTTTGCACTACTTCCAACTAGTCATTGGGCTCTTAGATTTTATATACCTTGTGTGTTGTATATATATATATATTTTTTCAAAAATTTTAACTAAAAACTTTTTTTTTATAAAATTTCAAATGCGTAAAAATACCCCCAAACCTAAATCTAACATTGTCCTCAATGTTAAAGAAAATTTAAAGCAGTAAGAGGACAGAGGAGAGGTTACCTGATATGGGTGGGTAAATTGAAAATTGGGGCAAAATCCCCCAAACCTGCATGTTAGTAATATATTGATGATGATTTTTTTTATATATATATAAAAGAAACTTACATGTTGGGTTGCCTCCCAAATAGCGCTAAGTTTTATATCTTCAGCCAGACAATTCCGATTTACTCATAATAAATAGGGTCGGTCAGAAGTGTCTCCTCGACTTCTGGACTCAGATACTCAAGGTATGGTTTTAAACGATGTCCATTGACTTGAAAGGACCTACCATCCTTGGTATTGCATATTACTACTGCACCATGTGGGTGCACTTTCTCTACTGTGTATGGGCCAGTCTAGCGAGATTTAAGTTTTCCAGGGAATAGATGTAATCGAGAATCATATAGAAGGACTTTTTGTCCTTGGTGAAATTCCTTACGAATGATCATTTTATCATGCATGATCTTCATGTGATCTTTGTACTTTTTGGCACACTCGTAAGCATCGTTTCTAATTTCTTCAAGCTCATCGAGTTGAAGCTTCCTATGTTCTCCTGCTTTGTCAAGATCGAAATTTAAATGTTTAATTGCCCAATAGGCCTTGTGTTCTAACTCGACAGGTAAATGGCAAGCCTTGCCATAGACAGTTCTATATGGAGACATTCCAATTGGTGTTTTGTAAGCCGTCCGATATGCCCACAGTGCATCTGTTAGCCTAAGAGACCAATCCTTCCGAGATGTATGAACAGTTTTTTCAAGGATGGTCTTGATCTCCCGATTGGAAATTTCGACTTGTCCACTTGTTTGTGGATGATATGGTATACTGACCTTGTGATTAATGTTGTACTTTCTCATAAGGGCTTTCAAGATTTTATTACAAAAATGTTTTCCCCCATCACTAATGATAGCACGAGGGGTGCCAAAACGAGCAAAGATAGATTCTTTAAGGAACTTGATCACCACTTTGTGATCATTGGTATTACACGCGATAGCCTCAATCCATTTTGATACATAGTCAACTGCCACAAGAATGTACTGATGCCCAAACGACATAGGAAAAGGACCCATAAAATCAATACCCCAAACATCGAAAATTTCTATAATTAAGATAGGGTTCAGGGGCATCTCATTCTTTCTCGAAAGTTTTCCTAATCGTTGACATCGATCGCAAGATTTACAATAGTCATGCGCATCTCGAAAAAGTGTGGGCCAATAAAATCCGCACTGCAAAACTTTTGCAGCAGTTTTCTTCCCACTAAAATGACCACCACAAGCATGGTCATGACAAAAGAAAAGGACATTCCTTTGATCGTGTTCAGGGATGCATCGTCTGATGATTTGATCAGGACAGTATTTGAATAAGTATGGTTCATCCCAAAAATACCATTTTACACGAGCTAGGAAGCGAAATTTCTCTTGTTTGGTCCATGAACGGGGCATTTGTTCAGTAACTAGATAGTTGACTACATCAGCATACTATGGAACATTGGTATGGGAAATCATCATTAATTGTTCATCAGGGAAGGTCTCGAACACAGGTAATGATTCTGCAGATGACTCAACAATTAGTCTGGACAAGTGGTCAGCTACTACATTTTCAAATTCCTTTTTGTCTCGAATTTCGAGATCAAATTCTTGAAGCAATAGGATCCAACGAATGAGTCTTGCCTTGGCATCCTTTTTTGTGAGAAGGTACTTAAGGGCGGCATGATCAGAATAAATAAGGACCTTGGATCCTATCAGATAGGGACGAAATTTGTCAAGAGCAAAGACAACAGCCAATAACTCTTTTTCAGTTGTAGAATAGTTAAGTTGGGCGTCATTCAGAGTTTTGCTCGCATAATGAATCACGTGGGAAAGCTTCCCCACTCGCTGACCTAGGACGGCACCTATTGCATAATCAGATGCATCACACATGATTTCAAATGGCAGATTCCAATCAGGGGACCTTATGATGGGTGCTGAGGTTAGTTTAGACTTTAGTCTTTCGAAAGCAGTTATACAAATTGGCGAAAAATTAAAAATAGCATCTTTCGCCAACAGATCGCATAAGGGTTTCGACAATTTACTGAAATCCTTAATAAAGCGGCGGTAAAAACCCGCATGCCCTAGAAAGGATCTGACTTTCCTAACAGTTTTGGAAGGTGGTAACTTGGCAATTAATTCTACTTTGGCTTTATCCACCTCGATTCCCCTTTGTGACACAATGTGTCCCAAAACAATACCTGATTGGACCATAAAATGACATTTTTTCCAGTTAAGAACTAAATTTTTCTCTTTACATCGTTCTACAACAAGGGTCAAGTGATGGAGACATTCATTAAAATTAGATCCGAATACAGAAAAGTCATCCATAAAAACTTCTAAAAATTTCTCCACCATGTCGGAGAAAATGCTCATCATACACCGTTGGAATGTAGCCGGTGCATTGCATAACCCAAAAGGCATGCGACGATAGGCAAAAGTGCCATAAGGACAGGTGAATGTGGTTTTCTCTTGATCCTCACGTGCAATTGGAACTTGGTTATATCCAGAATAACCATCAAGAAAACAGTAATGAGAGTGGCCAGCTAGACGTTCTAACATTTGGTCAATGAAGGGTAGTGGAAAGTGGTCTTTCCTAGTCATGGCGTTCAGTTTTCTGTAGTCGATGCACACTCGCCATCCAGTTTGGATTCGAGTTGGGACTAACTCATTTTGGTCATTCTTGATTACAGTAATTCCAGATTTCTTGGGTACAACTTGAACTGGGCTCACCCACTGGCTATCAGAAATAGGGTATATAATCCCTGCATCTAAGAGTTTAATGATTTCAGCTAGAACTACATCTTTCATGACTGGGTTAAGTCGCCTTTGTGGTTCTCTAGAGGTTTTTGCATCCTCTTCTAGATGAATTTTATGTTGGACCACAGAAGGGCTAATCCCCTTAATATCAGCTATAGACCAGCCGATCGCTTCTTGATTTTTCTGAAGGATATTTAACAACTTCTCTTCCTGTTCTTCAGTTAAATTTGATGCAATAATAACAGGTAAGGTGTTGTTGTCCCCTAGAAATGCATATTTTAGATTTTCAGGCAGATCTTTAAGTTCAAGCTGGGGAGGTTTGACACTTGAAGGTACTAGCTGGGATTCAGGTATAGGTAATGATTCAAATTTAGTAGCCCATCTGCTAGTATCCATTACAGGAATGGAATCTAGTAATGCATTAACCTCCTGATTCGACTCTCCTTCCTCACAATCTTGACTGAATTGGGCCAAACATCTTTCTAGTGGATCAGAATAACTTGACTCCTCGAAGGACTTGCTGATTATGTTTTCAATCATGTGAATTTCTTCTAAATCGTCCATCTCAGATGGTTGATTATTACTGTGAAAGACATTGAGTTGGACGGTCAAGTTTCCAAATGCTAAGGTCATTATCCCATTTCGGCAACTGATCACAGCATTTGAAGTGGCCAAAAATGGTCTACCAAGGATTACCGGGATGTGGCTACCTGGGTTTTTTACTGGTTCAGTTTCGAGGACTACAAAATCCACAGGGTAGTAAAACTCATTTACCTTTACAATTACATCCTCTACAATTCCCTTAGGATACTTCACAGTCCTATCTGCTAATGACAAAGTGATGTTTGTGGGTTTTAATTCCCCCAAACCTAGTTCGGTGTAGACAGAATAGGGTAATAGGTTCACACTTGCTCCTAAGTCTAATAGGGCTCTCCGAATGATGGTTTCTCCTATTTTAATTTCAACAGTGGGGCAACCAGGGTCCTTGTATTTTGGGGCAATCTGTTGTTGAATATGAGATGAGGCTTGTGCAGCCATCACAGCTTGCCTAGGAATACTGGTTTTTCTTTTTACCATGGTTAAGTCTTTTAAGAATTTTGTATAGGAGGGGATCTGTCTGATGGCATCTAAGAAGGGTAAATTTATTTGGACATTTTTAAAGACTTCCATGATTTCATCATACTGAGATTTTTTCTTTGAGTCTTGCAGTCTACTAGGAAAGGGAGCCTTAGGTGTGTAAGTTTCTATTGGTTTCTCCTCTATTCCTTGTGTTCCCTGTTCTTGTGTCTTTTTCTGGGTGGGGTTTGGCTCATGCTTTTCTTCTTTTTCTTGCACAGGAAGTTGGACTTTGTTGTCCACTTGCTTGCCAGACCGTAAAGTGGTAATTGCCTGGACCTCATGGTTAGGGTTTCCATTAGAATCAATCTGAAACTGGCCTCTAGGTCCTTGATTCTGTTGCCTACTAGGGTTAGGTATTGGCTGACTTGGCAATTCACCTCTCTTCCTATCCCCTAGAGAGTTAGCTATTTGGCTTAGACTAACCTCAAGTTTTGCAATTGCTTGCGCATGGAATTGATTAGTCTGGATTTGAGCTATGTTGGTCTGTTGTTGCTGTTGGATGAAGTCTTATTGCTGCTTCATCATGTTAGCCATCATGGCTTCTAATGATGTAGTTTGCTGAGGGATAGGGGCACTATAAGTAGGAATAGGTGGAGCCAATGATTGGTTTATTTGTGATGGACCTATCCTGGGAAAATTCTTCTGAAAATCTGGTAGACCACCTTGATGCTGAATAGGTTCATTTTGCTTGTATGAAAAATTTGGGTGGAACCTATTATCAGGGTGGTAGACTGGGCTGAATGAATTGGGAGTGGGCTTCTTGAAGGCACTATATGAGTTAAGAACATTTGCCTGTTCAGCCTTAATGTTGGGTAAACTAGGACAACACTCCACTAGATGCTCAGAACTATTACACAAGATACATAAACTATGTGACTCGTGATCCACTTTCATGATGGGATTTAACTCTTTATATGAACTCGGACTAGTGGAAACAGTGAAAGCATCAAACTTTTTGCTTAAGTTGTTCATTCCAGTCACCAGATTGGACATGACATTTTTTAGTTCTGGGTCTGCTTTCATTTCATAATTACCCGGTTTTCTAGACCCGAACTCATCTCTATTTACTTCCTCACCATAGCTACTCCAATTTTGGGCGTTCTCGGCTAAGTCAACAAGAAATTCATAGGCTTGATCCGGGGTTTGGTCCATGAACCTACCTTTGTGCATGGACTCGATCATGTTTCTATGTGCCGGAGGTAGTCCTTTGTAAAAGAAATGTACTAGATCAGCCTTGTCAAGCCCATGGTGGGGGCACTTGACCAAAAGATCATGGAATCTTTCCCATAGTTGGGAAAATTCCTCCTCAGATTTTTCTCTAAAAGTTCTGATTGCATCCTTAATTTTTTCAGTTTTTACCATGGGATAGAACTTAGCCATGAACTTCCTAGATAGTTGTTCCCATGATGTGATGGAATTTGAAGCTAGGGAATACAGCCATGCAGCAGCACGATCCTCTAAAGTCATGGGAAATAACCTTAATTTAATACCCTCTTCATCTAAATTTTGATTTCTAAACGTTTGACAGATTGTCAAAAATTTGTTTAGATGAATGTAGGGTTGTTCACTCTCGAACCCATGAAACTTGGGTAACATGTTTATTGTTGCAGCCCGAATCTCGAATTGGGCTGCATTATTAATTGGTAATACTATGCAAGTAGGGGGACTAGCGGATGCGGGTGCAAACAATTCATTTAGGGTTCTAATGTGTTCACCCATTGTAGAGATTGACAGTTGGTTTACAGTTCGCAAGTTGTGATGAAAAGTTCTGTCAATCTCAGGATCAAATGGGGTTAACTTATCTCTTAATGACCTTCTACCATGCATACATTATCAACACTTCATTAAATTTGACTCCTACAATGAACGAAATCCTAAAAGAAGAGAAAGGGCTAGACACAGATGACCACAACCAACACCACACAACAATTTGACCCTATTAGTCTTAGAACTAAGTGAGGTTTAGTAGCTTCTTAAATCTAGTTGCACAGAGATGTATCAGGTTAAAAAGTTTCTGAAATTCTCTCCTAGATTAGACAGCTCCTAATCTCCCTTTCAGATTAAGCTTGAGCTTACCAGTTAAGCAATCCAGTAATCATTGACCAGGAAAGTCCCGGGGTGTGTGGTGGTGCCAGAAGGGATACACCGATACCACAATACCCGTAACAGTTCTCACTGTTGTAAAACTTTCCTAGACATCACCAATTACTAAATTCTCACTAGAGTGGCTTTCAGCCGCTTCTTTCCAAGAGCCTAATTGAGCTCGAAAATCCTAAGGCCAACGTCTAATTTGATTTTAATTTAATTTGGCTTAGGATAAGTATGCAAGGTGGTGATTTTTGGGCTAAGGACAGGTAATGACTTTCCGACCTTATCTTTTAAATGGGTTTTGCCCTTAATTACTTTATGCAAATGCTTAATACTAAATGCAGCAAATAATCAATATTTTTTTAAAGTTTATGCAATGTCATTAGGTTGTATTGATTAAATGAGCAAAAAAAATTTTTTATATTTTTTTTTATATTTTTTTATTTTTATTTATTTATTTATTTTTTTATATAGCAATAACTTGAATGTAAACTAAACACAATTCTTATGCGTCAGTCAATCTCCGAATGCCCGTTGAATAAGCTCTGGAGATTACTCCGTGAGGAGTCCCGATAGAGGTATGATAACCTCGGGGGATTGCACCTTATCAATTACTAGCAAAAATAATATAGAATTATTTTTTAATATTTTTTTTGATTTAATTAAAAGATTTTTTTCTTTTAAACTTCAAATTTCGAATCTCAGAATTCAAATTTTGAATTTAAAAATTTTTTGAATTTTTGAAATTTTTTTTTTTAATTTTAATTTTTTTTTGAATTTTAAATTTTGAATTTCAAATTTCAGAATTTAATAACTACGAAATTATTAAATAGAAATTATCAAAATAAGGAAAATTAATAAAAATAAAAATAAAAACTTACTACCGGAGTACGTTCACTCCGGGCATCCAAAATTTGATTTGATCTTCGTGATCGTTCTTGCTTCTCGATTTGCCTCCCCGGTAATGGCGCCAAAATTCTGTTCGTCCGATTCCTGTTTAACTAAAAATATGCTAGACAGATCGTTGTTAGAACCGACGAACAAAAGTTAAATTTAAATTTTTACTCTTACTTTTTCTACTCGAAGAATAGTGGTTGTAAGAGGTCGATCCACAGGGAGGCGATTGGAGTTGCATAAAAATTAGAACGTTCACTCGATTTTGAAATCGATTTTTGAATAATAAAAGAAAAACATTACTTCGGGGATGTGGAATGATTCTCTAGTCTATTAGAGAATATTTTTTATTCGAAAAATAAACAAAGAAAAGAAAGAGAACTTGCAATTGAAATTTGATGCAGAGTAGGGGTCGATTTCTAAAGACAGAATATAAATTAAAATCGTCAATCGAACTGCAAGGATTAATTCCAAGGTTATCTTAAAATTAAGAATTCTAGAATGCATATAATAAATTGTAGAATATTAAATTAAAACTTAGACATGTATTGTATAAAAGAAAAATTAAAAGATTTCATAAAGAAAACAGAAATTTAACTAAACTTAGAACAAAGTTTGCATGACAGGGAAATGATAGATTTGATAAAAAGAAAATTCATTACAAATAAAAGTGGAGATTGGAAACCTAATGTTTCTTTTCTTTTGCAAATAACATAAAAAAAAAATAAAACAAAGAGCTTCTCCCTCCCGTTAGAACATAAAGTATTTTTTTTTATATTCTTTTCTTCCCCAAAAACAGAGCTCCCCTATTTTTCTTCTCAGCCGAAGCAGCCGAGCTCTCTCCTTTCTTCTTCTTCTTCCTTGGACCAGCCGAGCCCTCTCCTCTCTTGGCCTCCACCGAGCACTCCTCTCCCCTCCTCTTTCTCCTTCTTCTCCTCTTATAGCCGCAGAGTTTCTTGAAATGGAATCACGGAAGGGGGATTTCGAATCCGGCTCGGGCGCTGGGATTTCGGGATGCTTCACGGCCGGCTGCGAGATCTCGAGAGGAGCCGATCTTGGCCTCGGTGGATGGTGGACCAGTCGTGGAAGGAAGGAAGCGCGTGGGATGAGCTAGGATGCGTGGATCCGGGACGATGGCCGCTGACATGGATGCGGTGGAGACGCGGTGAAGACGCGGTGTGGGATCGCCGGAGATTGGATTCAGACGCTGGGATTCCGGGCGTTGCTGGCACAGTGGCTGGCACGGATGCGGGACTTCCTTCTTTGGTTGCTGGTTTGGGAGCGGGATCGACGGGGAGGAGTCGATCGTGGAAGGGATCTAGTGTGGATCGGCTAGAACACGGGATCTCGGCTTGCTGGCATGGTGGCTGGCACGGATGCGGGATCGCCGGGATCATGGAAGAGCTGAGAGCATGATCGTCGGGAGGAAGGAGACGCGCGGGCGGCTTGGATCACGGAAGCGAATCGGGAGCTGGGATTTTCCTTGCTGGGATGCTTGCTTCAAGGGATTCCAGGAGGTGGGGACGCGGGCTGGTGAATTCTTTCTTCTCCCCTTCTTTCGCACGGGATCTGGCACACGGTTGGGATGCTGAGGATTTTGCCGGGATCACGGATGAGAGGCGCGCTTGGATCTCGGGAGAAAGGAAAGGGCGGTGATGCACTGCAGGCGGCTGGAGTGGAAGATGAATCGGGAGCTGGAAGACACCAAGTTCCGTCCAATTAGTCATATATAAAAAAATAGTATGATATGAAATTTGGCTTGTAGACGGGTCATCTATTCTGGCTCGAGGTCAAGTGCAATTCTTTCAAGTCATGGGTCACCCAGCACCTTATAGTTATGATATAGCCAATTTAGATTTGCCCAAAATTATTTTCCAAAAGCACAAAAGAAATGGACCCGATTCGGACCCAAACCCGACTCGGATCCGAACCCGACTCGGACCCGATTTGAAGTCAAATTTGTACTCAATGTGCATTTTATCTCTAATTTATACTAATCTATGTTAAACCCAAATATAATATTAATCCAGTGGATTTATCATTATCGGTTAACAATAACACTAATTTTAGTAACATGTAGGTCGCACTTTTGTGCTCTCATCAGCTACTAAAGTTGATCCTTTTGATGATATGTTTAAAACATGGAACAAAAGATTTATGCAATATTAGATTTCACTAGCATTGTCTACGTTTCAACTAATTCCATACCTTATGAAAAGACTAAACAAGAATAGAAGGTTGTGGATAAATTAGCGAGAATCACTAAGTTCAATTGTTTAGCTAATGAATTGTTTGATGTTTATTATCATTATGATCATGTTAAGGATATTTGGGATGATTCATATTCTAAATATATTTTTGAAGATGCCGATGGTTAGAGATTTTTATCTATCAAATTATTGTATTTCAAAATGATTGAAGAAATTTCATTAGTCATGTTAATAAATATCAAAGTCTAATTAGTGAATAAGTTAGTAAGTGAAATACGTTACCTGATGGATTTGTTGGCAACTGCCTAATTGAAAAATTGCTTGAATCTTGGAAAGATTATAAAATTCAATTAAAGCATAAAAGGAAGCAAATGACCACATAAGATATTATAATACACATTAGAGTCGAAAAGAATAATAGAAAATTGAAACAAACTCATGTGAAATTACTTTCAAAGCTAACCTGATTGTCACTAGTCACCCTAGACCCTAACACACTCGCAATAGACATGATAATTCTTTCCATAAAAAATCTCGTAGTAATAGTAACAAGAAATTTCATGCTAATTTTAACACCCCAAAGAAGAAAGGAAATTATTTTGTCTATGGTAAAATAGGTCCTTACGCAGCAAAATGCATATATCACACAGACAACAAAAAGCGACAAAACAACACAAAGGTGAACTTAGTGAAAGCAGAGGAGAAGATCATTGCTGCAGTGGTGGTGTCCGAAGCACATATGGTAATGGGACCTCAACTTTGGTATTGGACTTGAAATGCACAAAGCATGTTTGTGGAAATAAGAATGCATTTACAACTTAAATCTCAATCAAGGAAGGAGCAAACAATGTATATATAGAAGATTCACGATCTACACCCATTGTTGGTAAAGAAAAAGTCATTCTAAAGATCACATCTAGTAAAATCCTCTCACTCAATGATGCGTTGCATATGCCCTCTATAGGTATAGCGTCGATATCACTTCTAAGAAAAGTTGGGATCAAAGTAATTTTCCTACGGTGATTTGATCACCTTGAAGAAAAATGATGCATTTATGGACAAAGTTTATCTAGATGAGTTTCTCTATATACTAAATATACAAGATATGATTAATGATAATACATCATCATCTTTTGTGTATTTTGTTGACTCTTTTGATGTGTAGCATGATATATTTGGACATGTGAACTTTGGCTATCCAAGGAAAATGAAACAAATTAAATTACAACAAAGTATAAATGATGAAGAGTTGATAAATGTGAAATATGTGCCAAAATTGAAATCACCACGGAACCATGTAAACCTGTAACATGAGAAATAAAATTACTTGCATTAATACATAGTGACTTAGGAGACTTGAAAAATTCAATGACAAGAGGTGGTAAAAGATTTTATATAATCTTTATTGATGACTACTCGAGACATTTAAAACTATATTTATTAAAAACCAAAGATGAAGCAAGTGAAATATTTCTTAAATACAAAGTGGAAGTAGAAAATCAATTGAATAAGAAGATTAAAAAACTAAGAACCGATAGAGGTAGAGAATATGAATCAAATTCTTTCAATAAATTTTATAAATAAAATGGAATAATCCATGAAATAGCTCTACCTTATTCACCAAAATAAAAAAATAAGACTCCTAAAGAAATGATAAATGCTATGCTTGTAAATTTCAGGCTACCTACCAACATATTAAGGGAAGCATTCTATCAGCTTATTACATACAAAACAAAATTCATCATAAGAAAATAGGTAAAAATCCTTATGAACTTTGGCATGGTTATCCTCCTAACTTAAAATATTTGAAAGTGTATGGGTGTTTAGCGAAGGTAATGTTATTAGAGTCTAAGAAAAGAAAAATTAGTTCAACAACTTGTGATTATGTTTTTATTGGTTATGCTCATAACAGTACCGCTTATAGATGTCTTATTATTAAAAGTGACATGTTAGATATGAGTACTATTACAAAAGCTAAAGATGTTGAATCAAGAAGCATTTGCATATCACATAAACATTCTAATACCACTAATAAAACTGAAACTAGTGAATTACAATTGATAAAAGGGATAGAAAGGAGACTAACACTACAAAAGAAAGGAAATTTTTCGGTGCTTTTTTGAGTCCTTACTGACGCTTTTAACCATCGGTAGGGTTCCTGCTGACACTCCCAAAAGCGTAGGTAAAACGTCGGGCAAGTGGGGGTGGGCATACTTTGCGCCGACGCATCCAAAAAGCGTCGGCCAAAATCTTAAAAGCATCGGCCAATATGGACCGATGCTTAAAACCATGGGTTTGTTTTAGACTAGGCCGATGCTAATTAGTCGCATCGGCCTATGTTCGTTCTTGCCCGACGCTATAAGGCATCAGTAAAGGCGTGCCAGTTTTCTGTGCCATTTGCTATTGCCAATGCTTTAAAGCGTCAGCAAACGCCTCCTAGTTTGTCTTGTGCCAATAGTGATTTTTTTTTAAAAAAAAATTTATGAAAGCAATTTTTAATATTGTATACATCCAACAAAACAAATATACTAAATCACATAGATAACAAAATGCACGCCACAAACAAGAACTTTTCATTCGAAATGTTTATATTATCATATTTAATTATATTGTACTTCAAAAATATTAAAAACATACATATCAAATTTCTAAATAAATAATATACGATGTATCAAGGGTCGACGACATCATCATCTCTACGAGTAGATGAGGTATCAGCAACCTACAAGAAAAAAAAGGACACTTTAGAAACTAAGAATACGAAAGTCATTACGCTTGTACAAGAATATATTATAATTATGTAAAATATTCATATAGATTTAGTTATTTATCGGAGGGGCAAATCTCTGCAAAAAAGATGAAATATGATTAAGCTGATCCTGCAAAGATTGTACCTTCGACTCTTAGCTCTGCTTCAACTCCGCCATATCGGTCCTATGACTCTGCCTCATCTCCTCTATCCTTGTCTCATATGACTGCTTTATCTATGCCATCTTTATCTTCAGACTACAAATTTATGCAGTGCTTCTACCTTGTCTAGCATCTTGGGTATATCGGCTCACTGCAGATAACTGAGTGGGGGTAACTCCAACGCCATAACCCCTCACTTGACTATAACGTTCTAGGCCCATCAATTCGGCATAGACTTGAGCTTCGAGGTGACTGGCCGCGTCTGATGATGATGACTCCCAGACGCGCTCTGAAATAAGAGTTGTAGCTCTTTGCTATATCTCTCTAAAAAAAATAGTCACATTAATATTTTAAAAAAATAAAATTAATAAAAAATATTTTAAACAAATCAAAAATGAATACATACAACTATATCTCTTGACTCATTCTGGACAAAGCTGCCATCTCGGTGGGTGTGAGTTATCTTATAAAACTCTACCTCACCAGGCTCCATTTCATGCTCTTTTATCTACACACATAAAAAGTATATTGGCAAAGTATATATCATAATATGTGCTATATGTTAGTAGAGTTTCAAATAGTTTCAAAAGAACTTACGAATTCATTTATACGTCTCGCATAACTCTTCGAGCCTGAAGTGTGAGGAACTACTTAAGATGCTCGTACAGCTCTACCAATATTAGAATATATTTGCAAAATAAAAGTACACAGTATAATATGATTCAATGTATATATTTGCAATCCATATTAATAATAAAGATAATATAAGATATTGAAACAATATACGTGATCTGTCCTCTTTCAGAAAATCAGTAGTGAACAAGCTCCCTCCACTACTGAGGGTATACATCAGGAGGACAAATACGAGCAACCTCCTCCTCTGTTATACCCTCGCGCTTGAAGTTCATCTTCAATTTCATCTTATATTCTTTTCATTTGCGGTTGAGGGACTTTAGCACCCAATCATAGCTTTCTGGAGGGAGTACAAACTTACCCTACAACAAGATATAGAATGTTATAATAATATTAAACCTCAAAATTCAAATTATGGTAGTAAGCAAATTAACATACATAAGGTGTCAAATTAAAAAGAATAAATTCAATTCATTACCTGTATAAGTCTAAGAAGCTCAACCTTATACAAGAAAGCATTTTATTTCACTTCGTATAGTTGAGCTGACACAGCTGATCCTTGTATGCAACCGATCCTAAAAAGCTTGATAGAAGACTTTCAGCTCTATTGATGGGCTGCCCTAATTCGTTGCATCAGATGATGTTCTTCTCATCCTCATGAAGTTGCCACACATCCTTTGCTTGAGTGGGTCCCCATCTCATCCTCACCGTCCTTTGTCTGTCTATTAAAATTAAATAAAATATGCCTTAAAAAATTGAAGACAAATATGAACATAAAATATGAACTTTAAATTAAATTACCCTGAATCTAGAGCTCATCCATAACAACATCCTCCCCTGGGCTATCAGCAGGAGCCTCGCATTAAGATCCAGACTTGTGCTGCTGGTGCTTACATGGCTGCTGGGATTGCAGAGACTGATCAGAAGTAGATCCCACCTGAGAATGCTGGTTTTACAAACTTGCAATTGTTTGAAGATTTTTTTTCTATTATTTATTTAGCATGATAAAAGAATCCATTTTTAGTTGGCGCACTTTTCTTGTTTAAGCAAGAAGTAGCTAAGTTGATTGTATTTATCAAAAATGAGAGTAGCCATGGAGGTGCAGAAAATGGGAATGCTTGCAAGCATAACAAGCAGCATAGCTGCCTGCTTATGTATGCCAAGCATATAATTCTGCTTTGCTCCAAAAGCTTGGCCACATAAGGTATCAAATGCACTCACCATTCCAAGCTAGTCAATGACAAAGAGGAAGAAGTGGTTAGAATCTCATAAAAAAAATCTGCATTGCAAAGTGCATCTGTGAAGGGAGAGGGATGTCTCTCTGTTTATCCTACAAATGTAATTTTTAGATATTCAAGATAATCTCATTTTGGGTAACCATGTAAAAACTGGGCATGCATTGCATTTTGGAGATAACTAATCTCTCTTTGTGGGATGGTGGTGGATGTTAGGGGGTTAACAACCAGAATGAACTAGGATGTGAGCTCAAGATCAGTGGTGGCAATGGTGAAAGCAACCTGTAGGTCAAACTAAAAATTAAGATTTCTTTCAAGTATAAATTTTCAGGTTTCTGGGCAAATTATAGAAGGCCTAAAGGATTCTCTGCTATTTGGAACAAAATTTGTATTCAAGGTAAAAAAAAATCAATTTCAGTTTTTCTAGCTGGTGGATAATGGTTAATCAATAAATGTTTGGACCGACCCTTGGATTTCTAACATTCCTTTGGGTCTCTATCCTTCTCTTACAAATACTACAAAAGAAAAAAGATAGTACTGAATCAACAAGAAAGTTAACCAAAAGCAATTGATGATGCATAGTGAAATACCTCGGGCGAAGGCGGCCCTAGATCGATTGGGACTTGAGGCCAGTCGGTCGACGCCGGAGAGGAGGGAGGAGGAAAAGATCCTCGGGCGGAGGCGAAGGTCGATCAAGGCTTGAGGGCAAGAGAATAAATTAAAGAAGGAAAACAACCCACAAACACATGAAGAAGAGGAGGAGAAGAAGGAGGAGAACAAGCGAGAAGGAGGGAGAGGAGGGAGGAGGAGAAAAATACCTCGGGCGGAGGGGATTAGGGTCGGTCGGTCGATGCCGGAGAGGAGGGAGGAGGAGAGGAGGTAGGAGGAGAGGAGGTAGGAGTCGGACAGTCCACGCTGGAGCGGAGGAAGATGGGGGCTAATGCAGCGCCGGGAAGGAGGAAGACGAGGGCAAGGGCAGAACCGGAGAGGAGAATAAGGGGCCTTAGGGAGTAGCTAGGGCAAGGATGCAGGCTCGGGGTCGGCTACTGGGTTTGGAGGGGGCTTCGCCTTCGCCGACGCTTATAAGCGTCATTTTAGGGTTGACCTTCAACGACGCTTATAAGCGTCGTCTTAGGCGACAACAACGATGCTTTAAAGCATCGTCCACACGCTTCGCAACATGAAGTGAGCTCGAGGCCTGCAACGATGCTTTTAAGCGTCGTCCTCTTAATAAACGTCGGCAAAATTTGGTGCGGGAGCAAAACTTACCGATGTATCTCCCTAGCGTCGGCATTTAAGCATCGGCTTTTTCCTCTTTTCTTGTAGTGTAATTATGGTGATGATTTCTATGTTTACTGTATGAATGATGACCCTTTAACTTATCAAAAAGCTAAAACTTGGATTGATGCACCATTTTGGAAATAGGCTATTAACAATGACATTGAATATATCATGTCTAGTCACACTTGAAAACTAATAGATTTACCTCCTAAAATAAAACCAATTGGGTGTAAAGGGATCTTTACAAAAAAAAAAAAAAAAAACTAGATGGATCTATCAATAACTACAAGGCATACTTGGTTGCTAAAGGTTATAAACAAAGAAAAAAATATTGATTATTTTGACACTTACTGGTTTCTAGAATTACATCTATTAAGATATCATTTGCTATTGCATCTATTTACAAACTTGTTGTGTATCAAATGGATATTAAAACTAATTTTCTTAGTAGCAAACTTGAAGAAGATATTTACATGGAGCAACCTAAGGGATTTATGGTCCCTGGACAGGTGCATAAAGTTTGTAAATTAGTAAATCCTTGGATGGGTTAAAACAAGTTCCCAAACAATGACATGAAAAATTTGATAATGTTATACTTTCTAATAAATATGTGATCAATAATGTTGATAAAGGCATGTATAGTAAATTTGTTGGTAACATTGGTATTATTATCTGCTTGTATGCAGATGACTTGTTGATCTTTGATATCAACCCCAATATTGTAATTAATATGAAGAAATTTCTTGCGTTAAACTTTGACATGAAAGAAATGGGTGAAACTAATATGATTCTTGGCATAAGGATTCTAAGAAAAAATGTTTGCATCATCTTGTCACAATCACATTATGTGGAGAAAATACTTAGAAAATTTGATCTCTTTGATTGTAAACCTGAATCTTCTCCTTATGATGATAAGTGCATTTGATAAAAAAATATGGATACTAGTGTATCACAAACTGAGTATGCATAGCTCATTAATAGATGGATGTTTTTAATGAACTCTACTTATCCTAATATCGCATATGCTATGAGTAGACTCTGTAAATACACTCATAATCCTGGTAGTGATCATTGGATTGCATTATCTAGAGTACTAAAATATCTTGGGGGCTATTCTTTATGGATTGACACATTGTGAATTTCCGGTTGTGCTAGAAGTATATATCAATAGTAATTGGATTTTAGATTTCGATGAACTGAAACTAACAAGTAGCTATGTATTTACTTTAGTAGATAGTGCAGTCTCTTGAAAGTCATCCAAGCAAACTATTATGAGGTCCGGTCCATCATGGAATCTAAATTCATTGCCTTCCTTAGAGAAGGCTACTCTGAAGCTAATGGCTAGAACACTTGTTTGTGGACATTCTCCTGTAAAAAATATCGGTGATATCTATGTCTTTACATTATGATATTCTGACTACCGTAGCTCGAGTTGAAGAAAAAATTACAATGGAAAAATAGACACATTAGATTGAGACATAATATTATGCGGTAGCTAATTAAGAATGACGTTGTCTTTATAGATTTTGTGAGGTTAAAGAAAAATCTAGCTGATCTTCTGACCAAGCTACTCGCTAGAGAGATGGTGAGCAATACATCGAGAGCAACAAAATTTTTATCTATTATAGAGATGATTTGATGGATACCTAACCTCTATGACTGGAGATTCTATAACGTAGGTTTATTGGGTAGAAGAAAATCACAAAACATCTCAGGAAGCACTGTCACTTATTTTCTATCTACCATCATATAAGATGACTAGTGAAGAGTCCCTCCCTATCGTATAGTGCAGTGCCACTACAGTGAGTACAAGGTTGAGCTTAATGCTCTTAATGGATCTATAGTCTCTAATTTAGATGGGTTGTTAACTGCAATACACTCACAATAGATGAGTGTGGGAATAAGGCTGCTTCCTATGAGATATAGGCAAGTCTCTGAGCACTTATGAACATCCAGATAGGCGCATGGTCATAATGGTGCCAACCCATTGAATTTTTTTCTAATTGGGGAAAGTTATATAGATAAAGTTATTAGGGAAAGTTATATAGATAATTAGGGAAATTTTTTCTAATTTTTTCCATTACTATGCATGACTTTCTCATGTCCCTTGCTATATTAGGAAAGTGTTTTGATTTAAACATGTGGGGGATTGTTGGGTATTATCGTTTTGGGTGTTTCAAAACATCTTAACTTCTTTATTTTTATCTATTAGAAACTAGTCGTTATGTGCCTATACTCGTTGGGATTTTTAATATTGGATATCTGAAAGTTTGCTACCATCGTTCTTTTGACTGGTTGACTAGACTAGCTATAAAGAACTCTCTTCCCTTCTCATTTAGACACGCATATCTTGTTGCTTCTTTTCTGAAAAAAGACCTTTTTGTTTCCCTCTTTTCCTCTTTGCAAAAGAGCCCTCTATTTTTTTTACCCTTTTTTTGCACAATACCACTGCATATTCATTCTTGAGGTAAGAAGTAATTGGAAGCAATTCAATCGAATCTTTATTGTTGGGAGCATATCCTTACAAAGGTGCTGCTATAATTGAATCTTAAAGGGTAGACGTGTTAGAACGTTTCGTATCAAATAATTGATTTTGAAAAATGTGAAATCTATCTTTAAGGACAATGCAATCTGCATGCCTCTATAGATAAGTTTTTCTACTCAAATTTTTTCTATTTATTTTTTTCTGATTACTTGTTTATTTGTGATTATTTATGTTTTTTATAAGATTTTGCATCCATTATCTTAAAATTCCAACACAGCACCTAGCCAGAACTTTCCTACTGTTTTTCGGGATGAGCAATGCAATGGCAACATACAACTTCAAAAATCTTCATTACAAACAAAGGTTCTAATATCACCATTGAAAATATTATTTTTAATACAAATCACTTTTTCATGAAGATTTGATAACCAATTTTGAATTATTTAAAATGGTAATCTACTGAAAGAAAGGTACAAGTAAATTAATTAACAGCCATTTTGTATTATTGGGAACCTACTCAATAACACTCATAATGGTAGTTATCTTTTATTTGCTATAATGGTGGTATATTGAAATTGTTACAATAATCATTATAATGGTTATAATATTTTAAATCTGGGTTACAAATGTTAAATCTTGGTTATAATGTTATTTCAAACTCTACTCCGGCTCGCAATAGCTTGCCCACAATTGTGAATAGTTTCCAAATAAGTACGATGCATGAGCAATTTGCGCAGCCGAGAAGCACGGCGTGATTCACAGGCAGACCTATTACCATAACAGCTAGTGCACATGCCCAATGCACTCGGCGATAGGCTTTGGCCGTCGCTTATATATTTTGCGTTCTTGAGGACCCTCCAAGTAAGTCCCGTTCGACTCTCATGTACTGTCATTCTGCCGCTCTCAGACCTCCCTCTTTTTTCTGAGAGTTGTGTTTGACTTAGGCACCGGAAGATCCCCCGTCGGATATGCCTTTGTGGGTGGACTTTCATATTTTTGCTATTTTAGGTCAGATCCAACGTTGGAGCAATGGTCCAACGGAGGCTTTTACCATCCATCATCATCTCAAAGCTATGAGGCATCAGAGCCATCACCACTCGAGTGCAACAACTATCGGACCGCTATCATAGAGGCACATAGCAACTCCTAGCTGACAATCTCAATCTATACAGCAAATGAGCCATGTACTTCAAGTTAGCTTGGCATCTTAGTTGGGCCGATTTTCGGCGGCAATAAATATGATACATGGTACAATATACAAGCATTTTTTTTCCATTTTAAATTACACAATTCCAGTGTCAACTTTTGGATTTGCAAATCGCAATTTGACTCCTTCAGTTCATACCCTCTAAATAAATATTAGTATAATTGTTATTTAATATGACCATAGAACATGGTCCGTGTAACCGCCTTCACACAAAGCAATGGATTAAATAACTGTTCACCAATCTTAGACTTTATGATTCTCCCCGACATCTGCACCTCTCATTTGGCTATGACGAGTGGGTAGTGATAAATGTAAGATCTTACGTATCATGTTCCTGCTTTGGGCGCGTGATCACCTCAAAGACTTTGTAGGCGTGAAGTTGTCATGCTTATGCAAGCAATATTACGTTACATGAGGTGGCATCCAACCTAAATACAAAACGCCTCATGTTGAATCGGTCTGAGCTAGATAGAACGAGCTCCTTAGATCTTCCACTTTGCTGCCAGCTTTGGGGATGTGATCACCTCAAAGACTTTGTACGCGTGAATTTGTCATGCCTATGCAAGCAATATTACGTCACGTGAGCTGACATCCAACCTAAATACAAAGCACCTCATGTTGAATAGGTCTACGCTAGATAGAACGAGCTCCTTAGATCTTCCACTTTGCTGCCTAGACTTCACCAAGGATTTCGTTATGGTGACTCGCACTACTGTTGTCTTGATTGGATATGTTTAAACTCAACGTCCGGCAATGTCCCCCAAGTGCGTTGTACTCGTACTCTTCTTAGCTGATTCAAAAATAAATAGACGATAAATAGAGAGAGGCAGAGACTGAATTTCCCCACATATATACGCAGATTGCATTCAATTACATGATACAGGAGATCTCCAGATTACAGAAGGCAAGAAACAAAAGGGAGTGAAGTCCCACCCGCGATGTAACTACAAACAACTGATCCTGTGGCAGACTAGCACTTTAGGTATGAGTAATAAATATGATACAGGAAAATTAAACATCAACTATGCAAGGCATCAAGCCGTTGATTCTTCCTTCTTCGGAAGACGCGCCTTCGTCAAACCATTACAAGCTGCAGGGCTTCCAATCTTCTCTCTCTCTTCTCCCTATTTATAAACTCCTCAAACATGTGGTTCAATTCATCTATACTTAAAAGATCATACTCATCTTTTCTACCCACAAGTTTTACTTCTTCTCTAATCACTTCTTTCACCACAGCGACCTCCAAATCCCTCGTACTTTCTACCGTATCCTTCTCCTCCACAACATCTTCAACATCGGCGGAATTCAAATGCCAGGGTTGGTCACCTAGGACCAACCAGCCTTGGCTCAGCTTCTCAGCATCTCTCTCCACTTGGAAGACATCCAGTGTTCGAACCCTGCTGGTGGCATCCCCATAGTATTTCTCATAAAAAAGAGGTTGGTCATCTTGTATCAACAAATCATAGATATTGTTTGTGAAACTTTGCTCCATCACTATTTTCTCCTCCACAATATGTGGTTTGTCTGGGATGGCATCAGATTGAAACGGTAGATGGTTTGCGAACCTCATGAAGTATTCATCACAAAGGTTATTCATGAATGCAGAAGAGCCACAAAGATTGAAGTCAACGGCAAGGAAGAGGAGGATAAAGTTAGACAACAAGAAGAAAGCCTTCTTACTGACGAAGTTGCCAAGGGTTGCTGTAAAGGAGAGTTTGATGGATTGGAGAAAGCATGGGAGACATGAACTGTAGTAGCAGAAGAGGAAGGAGATGACGGATATAGGGAGGAGGTGGAGAGCCCTCCTGATGGCCTTGGGTGTCTTGCTGGTTCTGACAACACCTTGGCATGTTATGAGATCCATCTCTCTCGGAAGTGAAGAGAGAGTTACAGACTGGGAGAAGGTGAAAATGGGTAGATTTAGTCTCACTTAGGACACCAAGGTGATCACCTCTTTATATACAAAGGGCTTGGGAGAGGCTTGACTAGTGCAAATTGCAAGCAGACTTGGGGGTCTGGATCAGCTATTGGGCTCTAGACAGCTTTTGTATTTATTCTTTTTCAAAATCAGCTATCTAACTTCTGATTACCTAAAGATAATAGGTGGGTCCCCGGCCAGGATTAATTATGTGCTTGACCGAAGACAAGAAAAGCTGTTAGGGGCCTAACAACTGGCCCTCTTCTCAGAACTTGGCGAACACGGAAGAAAGCACTGGGAAATTACCCTCTAATCTAGTCGAAGGAGACCATCATAAAGAAATGTCCAGCCTTACTTTTATTCTGGCTTTCGGCTCGCATAGTTTATCACCAAGGGAGAAACGAGGTTGGGTTTGGGAAACGAAGTTGGGTTGGGGAACCCTATGAGAAAGCATGAAAGGCGGAGCCGTGATTTTACAGGGAAGGGGAAATGGGTTGGCCTACATCCCGGGACCTAACACGTGAGTCCTCCTGCATCAGTTTGCATTATGGTGCTGTTTAATTAATTGGTGGTCCGGCCAATTATATGGACAAGGTGTGCGCCACTCAGATGGCTCCCTTTTGATAGGCACCACTCGACTTTTGACTAGCCTGCTTGCTAACCTGTGAACTAGCAACTAGCGCTGTGACACAAAATGGAGCTGAGCTTGAGAAAAGCTTCAATCAAGCTCGATTTGAAGGTGACACACCTCGAAGCCGACCACAGTCCATGTGAAAGACTGACTAATCAAAATCCTCCACAAAATCTCTAATCTGCCAATCAAGGTCCATCGTGGCAAGCTTGAGAAGCGCCCAGACAACCCTTCGAATTTCAAAATCTCCCACAACTGACCCTTGGAACGTGCGATAGCCTGTCAAATACAGTCGACTTACATGCTCGAATTCTCCATCGATAGGCATCAGCCTTTACTTATACAATCCACTCTTAAGATAGAGGACCTTCTAGATAAGTACTTTAGAGCTCTAGTAGACCATCATGCTGTTGCTTCCAAAACTTTCTTTGTTCTTTAAGTATCGTTCTGACTTAGGTATTGGAGGATCCACCGTCGGACACTCTCCGGTAAAAAAACTTATTTGTCTTTGTTATTTTAGGTTGAGCTCGATAATGAACTGGAACCCTGGGCGCAACCATCTCTCAGGGTAGCTTCGGGCATATTGCCATTCTGCATGGCCCAAGTGCTTAATATCGAGCCCTCCACAGTCTTTCCTTCAGCAGCATCAAAAGGGATTGAATATATTATATACTATATACTATATATTATATACTATGTTATATATTATATATTGTATATTGTATATTACATATTATATATTAAGTATTATATATTATATATCTACTCTATATTATATATCATATATAATTATTGAATATCATATATTACATATGTCGTGCCCCAAACCTAACACCCGAGTCGGCTATGTGATACGACCACATGCTCCCTAGGGAAGGGCCTAGAGAAAATATTAGGCTCGAAAAACATATTACAATCTCATTATCTGTACTGAACAAATATTAATTTTATTTTATAATAAGTAACAAACTTGTACAAAATTACCAGATTCATTCATCCAACTAGAAACAAGGATGCTCTATTTATTCATCCATTCTACCTATGATCTTAACCATAGTCAAGTACTAGTAAGCCCTCATTATCATGCTATCAAAGAAACGCACGCGCGCACACACACATATATATATATCAAATTTAACCATTTAACCAATTGTTCAACAACAATTTCTTACATCATATCATCTGTTTCTCATTAACTTGAGTTTCAAATTTTATGGCAATGTTTTTTCGGCTTTGGATTAACCAAGATTATGATCCAGTCCAAGACAGACAAATCTAATGTGTAGCTCGTGGACACTATCCTGTGCATAAGCTCGTGGAGACTATCCTATGCGTAAGCCCATTGATGTTATCTTATGTGTAAGCCCGTGGAGGCTATCCCATATATAACCTCGTGGAGGCTATATCCCATGACAAAGTTAGTCCAAACTATATCTTATCTATTTGATTTACATATTACTCTTGTCAAATCAATTTTCACTTATATAGTGTATTTTTTTGAAATTTAGGGTATTATTGTTCACATAATAATGCTTTCAATAACTGATGCATATCATATCCATATAAGTATATTCATACTGAAAATCATATAAATCATACCATCACATGCCAAACCAATTTTATTGATAAACCAATTTTATTAATAACATATATATATATATATATAATGGTAATGAAGTACAGGGATCCTTACCTCTACCAAGACTTGTTAAATACAATGATCACAAACATACTCATGATCTACGAGTTGGGATGCAAAGTATTTCGATCAGAATCTTCTCACATAGATGACTCTCTACCTACAGAATCTTACTCGAATATTAGAAGAAAACTATATATGGACTAGCAACCTAGACCGCCTACCGGCGTCCACCAGAATCCATCAATAGGTCCCCCCAAGTCCCTTCCACCAATTACCTAGGTTAATATAGAGAGAAGACACCAAGAGAGAGAGAGAAACTAGAGAGAGAAAAAGAAAGAGGAGAGAGAAAGAAAGAAAGAGAGAAGGAAGAGAGAGAAGAGAGAAGAACTCTCTTCTTCTCCTCTTCTTTTTTTGAAACAGGGGAGACACATCCCTCACCCCCTCCCTCTCAATTTCTCCTAAAGAACTCCATGGACAACGACTAGGGGTGGCAATCGGGTCGGGTCGGATCAAATGCGGGTCGGGTCAGAAAATCATAAATCTGAACCCAACCTATTTATTAAACAGGTCAGAAATTTCAAACCTTAACCCGACCTGTTTATTAAACAGGTAACCCGACTCGACCCGTTTAACCTGTTTAATAAACAGGTAACCCGTTTAAGCCACCCGACTCGTTTAACCCATCCGACCCGTTTAACCCGTTTCCACCCAATGCCACGCCCCTTTTTATTAGGTTTCCTCCCCTTCTCCTCCTCGGCCGCCTGAACCTCGCCGCCTGCCGCTGTACCCTCTCCGAACCTGATGTTGAACACCAGCGGCGACACCGCCACCCCTCGTCAGATATGTTCCCGGCAGGGGCCGCCTTCATGAGCGCGGAGCTCGCCTGGATGGCCAGCACAGCCAGGTCCTCCGCGTAGAGCCGGTGCTTCAGCATTGTCCTTGGGAGGAGGAAGTAGAGGTTCCCCGGCCGGAGTTCCTCGCCAGTGCCGACGGCAGAGATGAACCCATCGATCTCCATCATGTCAGCATCGTAGACGAAGCACGTGGGATCCTTCTGGAGCACGAGCGAGACTCTCATGGAGCGGTCGTACTCCCGGAGCTCGCTGTCCGTGAAGACTGAAGATCACCTTAGCCGTCGCCATTGGCGTCACCGTCGCCGCGACCGCCTCGCACGAGGTGCAGATCCCCATCGGCGCTAAGAGGAAATGATGATAACCAGCGATTTCCTCCCACCTCCTCGAATGGTTTTGGTTTCGCAGTCAGAGGAAAAATTTATATTTTATACAGGAGAAGGCGATTTGTCGCCGAGCAAGCAAATGCTAGGCTGTAAGTTGTTGAGGCCTAGGTGGTCATGGGGAAAAGGGCTTGGATTTGGAAGAAATCATGGGGTCTGGAACTCAGGACATAAACTAACCGTAACAAATCCATGGAGCTCGCGAGGAAATTGAGCCAAGACGGGAGTTGGGCCGAGGTGGTGAAATCGGGCCGAGATGGGGAGTTGGGCTGGCCCTAGACCTTATCTTGTGGGTTGTGGTCCTTATTTATCAGCCCAATAGTTAAACAGGTTATACAAGTTAAACAGGTTAGATGTCTAAAATCTGTATCCGACTGAATTAATAAACAGGTTAAACGATCTGAATCTGTTTACGACCCGAACCTGTTTAGGTCAAACCCAAACCTGTTTATGGCGGGTCGAACACGGATCGGGTTGGCGGGTCGGGTCATATTTTGCTGCCCCTAACAACGACCCTACAGTGATGGGCCTTGCCGGAGGCGGTGGCCGACAAAAGCAAGGAAAAGAGAGGAAGAAACCAAAAAATAAGAAGGATGAGTTTCACCCAATCACGGCCAAGATTGCCTCTAATCATCTTGGCCAACACTCAATCATGGAAAAGGAGACTGAAATAAGGCACCCCAATTTCAGTCAAATTTTCAGCGATTTGCCGGCCCAAAAGACTATGAATAGCGGGTAGAAGACCGAAAAAGAAAGGGAAGAAGGCGTAGAACTCTCACCTCGGTTTAGTGAGGAGATTCGGCGGCTTCTCCGATGAAGATCTAAGGCAAAGAAATCCAAGAGAGGAGCCCAAAACCGACTACGATTCTCGGAGCTTTTGATCAGTTCAACAGAGGAGGAGGAGAAGACTAAATAGAAGAGATCCCGACCTTATCCGGCTGATGGTTGGGATCACAATGGACTCTCAAAGTCCAACATGATCAGAGAAGTGGGAGTTCTTCTCCTCCTCTTCCATGATCGGTCGAGCACGATCGGTTGACCCATTCACAAGTTAGTGGGCCTGGCCTCTTCAAGCCGGCCCAATAGCCCATAAGAGTTGGGCCTTACAACATATCATATTACATATTACATATAATATATTATATATTTATATTATGCATTACATTTTACATATTATATATTATATATTATATATTATATATAATCGATCATTGGATCAAGGTTGTAATTAGTGTCGTACTGATGCTTTGAATCAACTAACTGTTAATACAGGCTTAAACCAAGCTTGAATCTAACTATAATTCTAGCTTGAGCTGTGTTTGATTCAACTTGAGTTGATTTCAACACACTTTAAGATTATCATGTTGCTCAATAAGGCGTGCATATGGCTAGATTCAAAATTAGGATGACTTCCTTGGTTGTTTTCTAGCCGATTTATCAGCAAAATCCGGTTGGTAAGGGGTCCTATTACTGAGGAAAGGAAAGAGGAGGAAGAATCGGGGCTTACCTGGAGGTCGAATGATCTCTCTGACTTCAATTTCGATGAGCAGAATAAATCCAATGTTGGGAACCCGCCCATGCCGCTGATATTTCAAAAATTTTTCAGATGGCAGCGGAATCGGCATGCACGGGTTCGACGTTCATCGTATGAACGTTGTTTCGAGACCTTTCGTAATTAGGTAAGAATTAAAATTTTTAAAACTAATAGGAAGATCAAATCTTCACCTTGCGCGGGTAGATGATCACCGCAAATCTGAATTCGTGGTTTTGGAAGAGGGTTCGTTTGAAGCCGTTCAAACGTCCGGCCTCTACGGGTATCTACACGAAGCAGGATCCGATCCAAGCTCTCTATCTCACCGGGGTGCTAGCTCCCTTGCAAAGATAGCTTTGATGGCTGATCTCCTCTCTTTCAATCAACCCTTGATTGTGCTTGAGAGGAGGAAGAGGAAGAAGGAACTCAAGGAAGAAGAACACAGCTTCTGCAGCCTTCTTTCTTTTCCCCGCGTTGGAAGAAGGATTGGAGGAAGAGGAGGCGGACAAGGCTCTCTTCTTTTTCTTTCTTGTTGGCGGCTGAACCAGGGAGTTGGGAGAGGGTGGCGGCAGCAAGGAGAAGAGGATTCAATTGCTTAGGGCACCGGCCCCTAGTCCTCCTTATAAAGGGATTGGAGCTCCTAACTTTTAGGAGTTCCAATGACAACTTGCCTAAGAAGGGGGGGCGCCGGCCCTAGCTTCTTCATGTCGCCCTAGCCAAGTGAGAGGGGCTGATGTCCCTCTTACTTGGTTAACCTAATCCTCTTCCAAAGAGGATTAGGTGCCTCTCTCATGGTTTAATCCCAATCCAATTTAGGATTAGCCAAATTTGGTTCAATCTACGCTAGTCCTAATCCAATTAGGACTTGAATGAATCATGACTCAATTGAACTCTTCAATCCTAATCCTATTAGGAGTCATGTTGATTCATTAGATTAATAATTAATTTAGACTTAAAGAATCCTAATCTAATTAGGATGTATTTAATTTTAGTCCTAATCCAATTAGGACTCTTATTTGAATCCGAAGTCCTAATCCAATTAGGATTTCTAGGAATCCTACTCCAAGTAGGAATCCAATTTTAATTCAAAATTCCTAATCTCATTAGGATTGTAGGAATCCTATTCTAAGTAGGAATTCCAGTCCTACTCCAACTAGGATTCCCAGCCCTAATCCAATTAGGACTCTAGGAATCCTACCCGAAGTAGGATTTGTGTTTAAGTCTAATTAATTAATTCCCTTTGTTCACTTCTTCAACTTCTATCAATCAAATTGATTTCTTTGTGATTCCTAATCACGATTTCAACCATCGGATCGGTCAATACTACTAGTGTGTGTGACCCCATAGGTTCTATTCTGACTGGTAGTGAGATATATTGTGATCTCTATCACTATATCATTGAAAACTCCTTTCAATGGGTTGGAACGATTCCAACTCAACTCATTAGGGTTTATCGATCATCAAGATAATCCCTATGAGTCCCACCATCCACCAGTGACACCTAGCAGCATGTAGTGGCTACCCAGCAGAATGGAATGATGAACCTCTAGGTGCAGTTAACATGTGATACAGTCCTACTATCGTGGATCCCTACAGGACGGAGGTCATGGACAACTCGTCAAACCCCATCGTCTGTCATATGTCAAGATTTATTCGACTTGAGTTCACTAATGGAAAACTCTTTTTCCACTTTATATTACTGCCCGGGCCAAGGTCTTAGAACTCAGTCTAACAAATCACATAGGATCACTCCTCTTCTATCAAGGTCGATAGATTCCTTATAGGTGCATACCCTACTCCTACAGTGAACTTACTGCAGCCAATCTACACTGCATGGACCCATATGGCTAGAGACCATGTATGTGTGCAGTCAAACTACAATAACCTCACTGTGAGTAGCCGAAGCACCGCAGGTCAAAGGACCAGTCACACTACTGCAACATCAAGCAAGTCACTGACGAGTGGATAGACATCCAAGTGACTTCTTGTCTTGGTCACGCTCAGTACCCTTGTTCTCTAACAAGCACCTGCAGTATCACTTCAGTGTCCCTACACTGTGGACTCAAGTCTCGTCCATCTAGAAGGAAAGTGATCTGTGCACTGATCGGATCGATCACCGTCCTCGTGATGATCCATTGATCAGGAGCATTTAGAAATTAATCACCAATGATACATGGCTCAAATTCTCAACTCTTGAGAATATGTATCATCATCTTATTAATTCCTTGGACGATTCATAGACACATAAATAATATGAATGAAAAGATGCCTTTTATTTATTCAATAATAAATAGTCAAGTACAAAATTATGTCCCTAGAATCAACAATGTGTCAGCCAAATTGGCTTCTAGGGCATACATCTAACATCCAAGCCATCGGCAACCAAGGGATGAACACAAAAAAAATGGTGATTGCTGCAATGATCTACTAGTGAGGGAAAACTAGAGAGGTTTGGGGCCTAGAGACCTAGTCGTCAGAAGGACCGAAGTGCCCCAATCAGTTGAATAAGGCAAACATGTATCACTGTATTTGGTTTGCTTAAAGCCGCACAAGCGTCCAGCCTCTACAGGTATCCACACGAGGTAGATCGCTCCAAGAATCTTGATCTCACCGGGGTGCTAGCTCCGTTGCAGACATCTTCTTTTGATGGCTGATTTTCTCTCTCTTTCATACAACTCCTTGACTGCTTTGAGAAGAAGAAGTGCTGGGATCCCACGCACGCCACAAAAAAAATCAGAACGCAGCGGAAGGAGCATACGCGAGATCCCGTTCATCGCATGAACGTATTTTAAAAACATATTACAATCTCATTATCTGTACTGAACAAATATTAATTTTATTTTATAATAAGTAACAAACTTGTACAAAATTACCAGATTCATTCATCCAACTAGAAACAAGGATGCTCTATTTATTCATCCATTCTACCTATGATCTTAACCATAGTCAAGTACTAGTAAGCCCTCATTATCATGCTATCAAAGAAACGCACGCGCGCACACACACATATATATATCAAATTTAACCATTTAACGAATTGTTCAACAACAATTTCTTACATCATATCATCTGTTTCTCATTAACTTGAGTTTCAAATTTTATGGCAATGTTTTTTCGGCTTTGGATTAACCAAGATTATGATCCAGTCCAAGACAGACAAATCTAATGTGTAGCTCGTCGACACTATCCTATGCGTAAGCCCATTGATGTTATCTTATGTGTAAGCCCGTGGAGGCTATCCCATATATAACCTCGTGGAGGCTATATCCCATGAGAAAGTTAGTCCAAACTATATCTTATCTATTTGATTTACATATTACTCTTGTCAAATCAATTTTCACTTATATAGTGTATTTTTTTGAAATTTAGGGTATTATTGTTCACATAATAATGCTTTCAATAACTGATGCATATCATATCCATATAAGTATGTTCATACTGAAAATCATATAAATCATACCATCACATGCCAAACCAATTTTATTGATAAACCAATTTTATTAATAACATATATATATATATATATAATGGTAATGAAGTACAGGGATCCTTACCTCTACCAAGACTTGTTAAATACAATGATCACAAACATACTCATGATCTACGAGTTGGGATGCAAAGTATTTCGATCAGAATCTTCTCACATAGATGACTCTCTACCTACAGAATCTTACTCGAATATTAGAAGAAAACTATATATGGACTAGCAACCTAGACCGCCTACCGGCGTCCACCAGAATCCATCAATAGGTCCCCCCAAGTCCCTTCCACCAATTACCTAGGTTAATATAGAGAGAAGACACCAAGAGAGAGAGAGAAACTAGAGAGAGAAAAAGAAAGAGGAGAGAGAAAGAAAGAAAGAGAGAAGGAAGAGAGAGAAGAGAGAAGAACTCTCTTCTTCTCCTCTTCTTTTTTTGAAACAGGGGAGACACATCCCTCACCCCCTCCCTCTCAATTTCTCCTAAAGAACTCCATGGACAACGACTAGGGGTGGCAATCGGGTCGGGTCGGATCAAATGCGGGTCAGGTCAAATGCGGGTCGGGTCAGAAAATCATAAATCTGAACCCAACCTATTTATTAAACAGGTCAGAAATTTCAAATCTTAACCCGACCTGTTTATTAAACAGGTAACCCGCCTCGACCCGTTTAACCTGTTTAATAAACAGGTAACCCGTTTAAGCCACCCGACTCGTTTAACCCATCCGACCCGTTTAACCCGTTTCCACCCAATGCCACGCCCCTTTTTATTAGGTTTCCTCCCCTTCTCCTCCTCCGCCGCCTGAACCTCGCCGCCTGCCGCTGTACCCTCTCCGAACCCGATGTTGAACACCAGCGGCGACACCGCCACCCCTCGTCAGATATGTTCCCGGCAGGGGCCGCCTTTATGAGCGCGGAGCTCGCCTGGATGGCCAGCACAGCCAGGTCCTCCGCGTAGAGCCGGTGCTTCAGCATTGTCCTTGGGAGGAGGAAGTAGAGGTTCCCCGGCCGGAGTTCCTCGCCAGTGCCGACGGCAGAGATGAACCCATCGATCTCCATCATGTCAGCATCGTAGACGAAGCACGTGGGATCCTTCTGGAGCACGAGCGAGACTCTCATGGAGCGGTCGTACTCCCGGAGCTCGCTGTCCGTGAAGACTGAAGATCACCTTAGCCGTCGCCATTGGCGTCACCGTCACCGCGACCGCCTCGCACGAGGTGCAGATCCCCATCGGCGCTAAGAGGAAATGATGATAACCAGCGATTTCCTCCCACCTCCTCGAATGGTTTTGGTTTGGCAGTCAGAGGAAAAATTTATATTTTATACAGGAGAAGGCGATTTGTCGCCGAGCAAGCAAATGCTAGGCTGTAAGTTGTTGAGGCCTAGGTGGTCATGGGGAAAAGGGCTTGGATTTGGAAGAAATCATGGGGTCTGGGACTCAGGACATAAACTAACCGTAGCAAATCCATGGAGCTCGCGCGGAAATTGAGCCAAGACGGGAGTTGGGCCGAGGTGGTGAAATCGGGCCGAGATGGAGAGTTGGGCTGGCCCTAGACCTTATCTTGTGGGTTGTGGTCCTTATTTATCAGCCCAATAGTTAAACAGGTTATACAAGTTAAACAGGTTAGATGTCTAAAATCTGTATCCGACTGAATTAATAAACAGGTTAAACGATCCGAATCTGTTTACGACCCGAACCTGTTTAGGTCAAACCCAAACCTGTTTATGGCGGGTCGAACACGGATCGGGTTGGCGGGTCGGGTCATATTTTGCTGCCCCTAACAATGACCCTACAGTGATGGGCCTTGCCGGAGGCGGTGGCCGACAAAAGCAAGGAAAAGAGAGGAAGAAACCAAAAAATAAGAAGGATGAGTTTCACCCAATCACGGCCAAGATTGCCTCTAATCATCTTGGCCAACACTCAATCATGGAAAAGGAGACTGAAATAAGGCACCCCAATTTCAGTCAAATTTTCAGCGATTTGCCGGCCCAAAAGACTATGAATAGCGGGTAGAAGACCGAAAAAGAAAGGGAAGAAGGCGTAGAACTCTCACCTCGGTTTAGTGAGGAGATTCGGCGGCTTCTCCGATGAAGATCTAAGGCAAAGAAATCCAAGAGAGGAGCCCAAAACCGACTACGATTCTCGGAGCTTTTGATCAGTTCAACAGAGGAGGAGGAGAAGACTAAATAGAAGAGATCCCGACCTTATCCGGCTGATGGTTGGGATCACAATGGACTCTCAAAGTCCAACATGATCAGAGAAGTGGGAGTTCTTCTCCTCCTCTTCCATGATCGGTCGAGCACGATCGGTTGACCCATTCACAAGTTAGTGGGCCTGGCCTCTTCAAGCCGGCCCAATAGCCCATAAGAGTTGGGCCTTACAACATATCATATTACATATTACATATAATATATTATATATTTATATTATGCATTACATTTTACATATTATATATTATATATTATATATTATATATAATCGATCATTGGATCAAGGTTGTAATTAGTGTCGTACTGATGCTTTGAATCAACTAACTGTTAATACAGGCTTAAACCAAGCTTGAATCTAACTATAATTCTAGCTTGAGCTGTGTTTGATTCAATATTGAGTTGATTTCAACACACTTTAAGATTATCATGTTGCTCAATAAGGCGTGCATATGGCTAGATTCAAAATTAGGATGACTTCCTTGGTTGTTTTCTAGCCGATTTATCAGCAAAATCCGGTTGGTAAGGGGTCCTATTACTGAGGAAAGGAAAGAGGAGGAAGAATCGGGGCTTACCTGGAGCTCCAATGATCTCTCTGACTTCAATTTCGATGAGCAGAATAAATCCAAGCCATCGGCAACCAAGGGATGAACACAAAAAAAATGGTGATTGCTGCAATGATCTACTAGTGAGGGAAAACTAGAGAGGTTTGGGGCCTAGAGACCTAGTCGTCAGAAGGACCGAAGTGCCCCAATCAGTTGAACAAGGCAAACATGTATCACTGTATTTGGTTTGCTTAAAGCCGCACAAGCGTCCAGCCTCTACAGGTATCCACACGAGGTAGATCGCTCCAAGAATCTTGATCTCACCGGGGTGCTAGCTCCGTTGCAGACATCTTCTTTTGATGGCTGATTTTCTCTCTCTTTCATACAACTCCTTGACTGCTTTGAGAAGAAGAAGTGCTGGGATCCCACGCACGCCACAAAAAAAATCAGAACGCAGCGGAAGGAGCATACGCGAGATCCCGTTCATCGCATGAACGTATTTTAAAAACCGTCATTCGTAGATAGATTAGGATTAAAACTTTTTACAAGATTAGAAAGATCAGATCTTTACCTTGTATCGGTAGATGATCACCGCAAATCTGATGATCGTGGATTTATTGGAAGGTTCGCTTGAAGCTGCATACGCGTCCGGCCTCTACGGATATCCACACGAGGCAGAGGACCGATCAAAGCTCTCGAATCTTCCCAGGGTGCTAGCTCCCTTGCAGAGATGTTTTTTGATGGCTGAAGTCCTCCCTTTAAATCAACTCTTAATTGCCTTAGGGAGGAGGAAGAAGAAGGATGGATCAAAGGAAGAAGAACAAAGCCCCTTGTAGCCTTTGCTTTTTCCTTTGCGTTGAACCAAAGAAGAGAGGGAGGAGGCCCACGCCACACCTTTTTTTCTTTTCTTTTCTTTTTTGGCTAAAAGGAGAAATAGGAGAGGACTTTGCTGCCGTATTTTTTAGAGAGAAAAGGAATTAGAGGAGGGGCCGCACGCCCTCCTCTTTTATTCCTTGCGGATTGGGATGAGCTCCTAAATTTTAGGAGCTCATCTTTATCCGTTTTATGAAAAGAGAGGAGGGGCGTACACCCCTCCTTTCTTTCTTCATGCAATGGCCCCACCTTCTTATCCTGTCTTTCTCTCCCCCCACTTAATCAAATTAAGTAGGGGGGTTGGGACTCTTACAAAGGGGGTCTAATCCTCTTCCAAAGAGGATTAGGTGAACCCAATCCCTTTCTCTTTAAATTCTAATCTAATTAAGATTCAATTGAACCATGACTCAATTGAACTCTTCAATCCTAATCCAATTAGGAGTCATCTTTATTTATTAAATTAAAATTAATTAGGACTTAAGAACTCCTAATCCGATTAGGACTTATTCAATTTGAAATTCTAATCTAATTAGGACTCTAGGAATCCTACTCCAAGTAGAACTCGTATTTAATATGATCAAGTCCAATTAATTAAATCTAATTGATTCAATTAAATTGCAATTCAATTACAATTACTCCTTCTTCAACTCACTAACTCTTAGTGGGTTATACCAATTATCAATCAAATTGATAATTATGAATT